>NC_142934.1:73574297-73579297 GCF_046866305.1 Octopus bimaculoides | reverse complement strand
GGCTGTTCTTCCTGCTTTTCAAATGGAGGATCTCTTATCCTACACATCTTTGAAGGCAGAAAGCCAGTAGACAACTTATTGACAGAAGAAATGACAGCAACATCGCCACTTGTTGCCCAGCAATTTTCGGAGGCCTACAAATGTGAAGAAAACCCACTCATATGCACATGCATGTGTGTGCGTGCATGCACACACACACACACACACACACACACACAGGTGGGATTCTTTTAGTTTCACAAGGATTCTATTAAAATATATTCACTCAAGGTCCATTTAGGGTTCTAGTAAAATATACTTGCTCCAAGGTGCCATGCAGTGGGAAGTAAACATGAAAGCACACAATTGGGGAGTGAACTTTTTAACTACAAGGCCATACCTGCACCTATATACATATACATACACCATCATCATTATCATATTTGCAACTGCTTTTTCCCCTTCATAATTTTGCTTCTTTCATTCAAGCCAAGCTTGTCCTTTGCAATTACTCTCTTTAGTTATATTACAGCATATAGAGACGGTGTAGTGCTGTGAGGATCCCTTTTGTTTTGTTGTGTATAAGATAATTGCACTAGTACAGGTACCATGATAAAATGCATTCAATGCAGTCTATAAAGTGGTTGGTAAATGAGTGTGGACAATTAGGTCTCAGGGGGTCCCTTAGTCATGTACTGTTGGGGACATGACAACACTCTGTACATTCTGTAAGCTGGTTGGTGATAGAAGGGGCATCCAGCTGTAGAAAATGTCAGTTTCATAACATTTCAAGCCAGATGTGGTACCCCAACCTGTCTCAGGGGACAGTTATTCTGAATAACAACTGACTTGGATTGTGGCAACCCATCCAACCCATGCCAGCATGGTGAGCAGATGCAAAACGGTGATGATATGTACATACGTGGTGCTGGTGGTGTTGGAAGTCAACTCATGCCTGACTAAGCCCACTTCCTAAACTCAGTGAACCTGTGAAAATGTTCTGTGAGTTCAAGAAGTTCCTACACATGATTCTGTTTTGCATGGCTAAAGTGTTTCACAGCACTGAACCCAATTGTAATTAGTGCAATCAGTTATAATATTAATGGCACGACAGTGGTTGAGCCACTCAGAAATCGACTGAACTTCAGAGTTTTTGTTTTTATGAGTTTATTTTCTCCAAGAAAGAATTTCCAGCAAGAACTAGAGGTCTTTTACTCTCAGTGGCTCACATGTTTGTTAACTCATAGCTGGGTTTGTTAAGCCTAACAGCTAGGCTACTACTGTGGTCAGAGTAGAACTGGGAACAATAGTGGATAAGTGGTAGCTCCACAATTCTCAAAAGCCTAGAAATCTTGTACTAGAATCTCATTACTAGATGCAGTTTAACCCATTAGCACTCAGATTATTCTGTCAAATGTAAGGCTTATTTATTCACATTGCTTTGAATTAATTGTGAATTATCTCAGTTTTGAGACTTCAGTGGTATGATTGTTTATTTTTAGAGTGACAGTATAGGGTAGATGTAAGAGGCTGGACCCGGCCAGTTTGAAGGAAAAAACAAATTTGGGCTGAAACGAATGCTAAAAGGTTAAACAAGTAGAATGTTTTGGCTGGATCTGGCAGGTGCAAATGCCAAAAAGTTAGTCTTACCTAGCGTGCACACGCGCGCGCGCACGCACAGAGAGACAGAGTTAAATTGAGAAGTAATTTTAATCTCTTATCATACTAGTTTGTACTGATCATACAGTGGAGTCAGTAATTCAATCAATCAACTCATCATTTTATGTTATTGTCAGAAATGATGGGTTCATGCCCTAAACTAAAAAATAAGAACCAATTACCATGCTGATTATAATTCTAACTCAATTACAGGGCTTGTGTCTATACTTATGATTGGAGGAAAAGGTGATTATGGAGAGGCATACACTTTGGCCTATGTGACCACATACAATGATTTCAATAAGAGATCTTGTTTTAAAGTAGCTGGCAGTAGTGATGCAAGAATTGTCCCTCAAATAGCCTTACCAGACCTCTCAGATTACAAGGTAAGTTTGTTTGTTTTCTAGCATTTTTTTCTCTGTTATCTTTCTACTTCACCCCACTTCTGTTAGCTGAAGTTGATAATAGATAACTGAGGCTTATTCTATTTTTCATGGTGTTGAGAGGCTGTTCACTGGGCCTCAGGTTATTTAACTTTGCTTTTGTGAACCTGTTACAGAGCAAAGCACCACTGTCTCAGTTCTAATCCTAATGAAGCCAACTTTGGTTTTTATTCTTTCAGAGTTGCTATATTGAAGTACCAATTCAAGGCTGTGGATTAGTACAAATTGGTAGAGCATAGGACGAAATGCCTTCAAATGTCTGTTTCAGCTCTTTGTGTTCTGAGTTCTTGGGTGGTAGACTTAATCTGTCATCTGCATTATATCCCTATTTGGTATGTGTCTGCCATTAGGGGAATTAACTCTCTTGCAAGTGTTTGGGACAGGTCTCCAGTTTATGGATAACTTACTCCCATGAGTGTCAGAGGTCTTGATAAATAGAGTTGTGGATGCTGAACTATCCACCTTGGCCAAGCTGAACAAAAAAAAACAAAAAAACGGTAAACAAAAGTACTTCACTCAATTCCTGTCAGTAGTATGCCACAGACCTTTAGTCTTCATTCTTTATCTGACTAATAAAATAATAGTGATTTTTAAAAATATTTGTTTTTAGCATTCAATGAATTATTTTCTGTATTTTTGTATTTTGGCACTTATACATGTATGAGGTGGTATCAAAAGGTTCCCAGACTAGTTCTGTAGCACACCAACATGTGGCAGCACCTGGTTGTGTGTGCAGTGTAAGCTAGCAGTGACCTTCATGAGGCAGTGTGCTGAGCGACATCACTGTGTTTACTTTGCAAGTTGTGAAACTTGTGTTTTTGTGATCATGTGTATGCTGTAGTCTGTGATTTTAGATTGTATGCAATGTTTTAAGTGGCGTGTGCACTTCAAAAGCGGAAGAACATCTCTGGAAGACAATGCGTGATTTGGAAGACCTGCCACAAGTGTCACCTCTGGAAATGTGAAGAAAATTCATCAGCATTTGCATGAGGATTGTTGGAGGACAATTAACATTACTGATGTTGTTGGTCTGTCGTATGGGTCCATGCAGGAAATCCTAGCGTCTGAATTGAACATGTGGCATGTCTCTGCCAAGTTTGTTCCCTGCCTGCTGACCACTGAGCAGAAATAACATTACGTTAAAGTCTGTCAAGATCTGTGTCTGCCTGTCACTGATGACCCATCCTTCATGTCGAGGATAATTACTGGTGATGAGAATTTGGTCTACAGGCACAACCCTGAAATGAAGCAGCAGTCTTCACAACGGAAGAGACCTTCATCCCTATGACCGAAGAAGGTACGACAGAGCCGCAGCTCAATCAAGATCATGTACATTTTTTTTTTCCAACATCTGCAGTATTGTGTATAAAGAATACATCTCCCAGGGCCAGACTGTCAATCGAGAGTTCTACTGCGACATTTTGAAGTGTTTGAGGGAGGACATTTGGTGAAAGTCACTGGATGTGTGGAGCATGAAGAATTGGTTTCTTCATGACAACAATGCATCCTGTCACTGAACTCACCTCATTCATGAGTTTCTTGCCAAAAACAAAATGGTATTGCTTCCGTACCCGTGCTATTCACCAGGTTTAGCACCTGTGGACTTCCATCACTTCCCCAAGATGAAAATGCAGCTTAAAGGTCACTGTTTTAACACCGTTGTCAAGATCCAGAGTGAATTGCAGGAGGGCTTTGACTTGTTTATGGAAGACAACTTCCAGGCCCAGTTCCAAAAGTGGCAAGAACACTGGGACTGGTGTATTGCTGTGCAAGATGACTATTTTGAAGGAGGTGATGTTAAAACTTAGGGAAATAAATTATTTTTTATTAAACATAACTAGTCCAGGAACCTTTTGATATCACCTCGTATATATCTTTACAACAAGTTTCTTTCAGTCTACCAAATTCATTCACAATTCTTTGATCAGCCCAGTGCTATAGTCGGAGGCACCTGCCCAAGGTGCCATTCAGTGGGACTGGACCTGGAACCATATGGTTTGGAAGTAAACTTCTTACCACACAGTCACACTTGCACCTATATACATATCTCATGCCATAAGGCAAAAAGCTGCTATAAAATTGCAGCTATAAACCTAATCATCTTCATAATGACTCAAAACTATTGTTCTAAGACAAATTTTACAATATTTCATTATTAATTATTTTTTTATTATATTTTTTCCTATTTTTATAGTTCATTGGTAGAAGCACTTACATTGATTTCCGGATACAAATATTTGAAAAAGTTGAGAAAATAGGTTCAAAAGTAAACACGTACACTATGTGGGTGACGGATGATTCACAGTATCCACTTCGTTTTGAAATGATGGGTTATGATTCAATGTTTGGTTCTCATTATGACAAATACACCATAAACTACAAAGTCTTCAATAAAGGCCCACCAGATGAGAGCCTTTTTGTTATTCCATCATGTAAGTTTTTTGTGCTCCATTTCTTAGAAAAAACAACATACAAACAAATATTTAAGCTAATTTCTTTTTCCTGATTTTAAATTGATATTTTTCCTTCTCATATTAGCATGGATGAAATTATTTTTGCTGGTCTCTTTACTTTAAATTTGGAAGTCTCTGCCTACCCGGGTCACCATAGTTAGTTCTCTCTGTGCCATGAAGCACATAAGACTGCAACATGATCTTTCCAACCAGCTCTGTTTTTTTGCCACTGTTTTTGTCTCATTCCAGCTTCTCCACTCTTCTCGTCTCCTTTCCTTATCAATGGTCCTACTTTTAGGGCACTCTACTGCTCTTTTCCTCTCAGGTTGCCACTTTAGTGCCATCATAGAATTGCTTTCTCAATCTAGCCTGAGGATGTGTTTGATCTAGCTTCAGCATCCGTGTCTGATTTCATCACTGATCCCATTGAATGGAGAGTATTAAGAACAGAATATCCAAATCCTGG
>NC_142934.1:73544040-73569040 GCF_046866305.1 Octopus bimaculoides | reverse complement strand
CAAAAGATAAAAGATTGTCATCTAACAGTAATTTTAGCTACTCATGGTACTTATTTAAAGTTTGATGGACTGATACAGCGAGTCTTGAGTATCTTGGTCATGTTCACAATATAATGTCAAGGGTATTCTTTTATTTGTTTCAATCAATTGATTGTGGCCATGCTGGAGCACTGCCTCGAAGGGTTTTAGTGGAACAAACTGTCTCCAGGACTTACTTTTTAAGCCTAGTACTTATTCTGTTGATATCTTTTGCTGAAATGCTAAGTTATGGGAACATAAACACACCAACGCCAGTTGTCAAGTGGTGGGGCAGTGCAAACACACACAAAGGCACATACACATAGATACACACACACACACACATATGTGATGGGCTTCTTTCACTTTCATCTACCAAATCCACTCACAAGGCTTTGGTCAGCCCGAGGCTATAGTAGAAGGCACTTTCCCAAGGTGCCATGCAGTGGGACTGAATCTGGAACCATGTGGTTGGGAATTAAGCTTCTTACCACACAGCCACGCCTGTGTCTATAGTTTACAAAAACAGACTAGACCACTTCTGATTTTGAATTACTACACTTTTGTGTTTTCATTTTTATGATAGCCATGAAGTGTACTGGATTCCCTGGACCTGGTGACAAACACTTAGCAGCCATGAACCCCTTGTTGGAATTGGTTGACAGAAAAACTTCCTATGTTGATGATATGTTTGAGGAATTTAAGCAGAAACATAACAAATCCTACAATAACGAAAAAGAGCATAGTAAGTGCAAACACCACTTTTTACAAAATCTTCGGTAAGTTCTGTTTTGTTTCTTTTTGTTATTAACTTTGTAGTTTTTGTTTGTTGTTACTGGCACTACTGGTGTTGTAGTTGTTTGTGTTGTTGTTATCATTTCTCTTACTGTTGTTACTGTGAGTATTATTACCAAACATTACTATAAAAATGTTCACATTGCCTTTATTGTCCCTGCTGAGTTGACATTCATCTACCAAGGATTGATGAAATAAATACCAGCAGGTACTGGAGTCACAAAAACAAATACACCCACTCTCCAAAGTTTTGGCTATGCTGGTGTCACATAAAATGTACCCAGCACACACTGTAAGGTGGTTGGTGTTAGGAAGGGTATCCAGCCATAGAAACCAAACCAGACTGAAATTTGGTGTGGCCCTCCAGCTTCTGACCTCTGGTCAAACCATCAACTGATGCTGGCATGGAAAACATGTTAAATGATAATGATGATGTCAGTGCAAGAAACAATTATCATTACCCAAAATGAGTAGAGATGATGTGAGGTTGAGAGAATGTGTAGTGTCTTCTTCACCTCTGTCATAGTGCTGGCTGATAGAAAGGGCCTCCAGCCATAGAAATGAATCCAAAAATTGGAATGTACAAATTGAGATATAGTCCCCCAACTCATCTAGGAGGGCAATAATTCATCATCATCATCATCATTTAATGTCCATGTTTCATGCTGGCATGAGTTGCACAGTTTGACAGGATCTGATGTGTCCAAGGACTGGATTGAGCTCCATTGTCTGCTTTGGCATGGTTTTTACACTGGCTGTCCTGTCCATTCCAATATGGAAGCTGGACGTAAAAACGATCTTGATAGTGGCTGATGATGATCACCATCATTATCACTGCCCTCTTTATCACATGGTGATAGTGCCACATAAAAAGTGCATGTGCTGTGCCACATTAAAAGCATTGGTGATGGTACCACATAACCCCCCCCCCCCCCCAAAAAAAAACCATCCAATACACTCTATGAGGGGCATCTAGCCATAGAAACCATGGCAATGCAGATGCTGAAACCTGATGTGGCCCCCTGGCCTTACCAGCTCTGGTCAAACTGTCCAATCCATTCCAGCATGGGAAACGGATGATGATGATTACTCATCATTACCACCACCACCACCACTGATAATACTATTAATAGTGGGCTGTAACCATTTCCACCATTTAAAAAAATGTTTATCTTTGGGGTACTCAGTGTTGTATCTGCTACTTATTTGTTTCTTTCTCTTTTCAGTTATATTGACTCCAAGAATCGTGCTGGTCTCAAATATACTCTGGCTGTGAATCATTTGGCTGATTACAGTGAAGCTGAATTGAAAGTCTTGCGAGGCTACAAAAGCTCTGGTCAGAAGAACAATGGTCTTCCATTTGATGAAAGTCTCATTAACAATTCTTCCATTCCAACCACTAAAGACTGGAGGCTAGAGGGTTAGTGTTTCTCTCTGTCTATTATCATGATCATCATCATCAATTAACATCTGCTTTCCATGCTGGCATGGATGGGATGGTTTGACAGGAGCTGGTCAAGTAGAAGACTACACAGAACTTCTGTGTCTGGTTTGGCATGGCTTTTACAGCTGGATGCCCATCCTAACACCAACCATCCTGCAGTCCACTCTGTGGGGTGGTTGGTGTTATACATGTGCGTGTGTGTGTGTGTGTGTGTGTATTTATTCAGCAGAAGCAGCATGGTAACGAGAGTTTTGTGCATTGGCACTTATCAACCTATATATATATATATATATATATATATATATATATATATCATCGTTTAATGTCCGCTTTCCATGCTAGCATGGGTTGGACGATTTGACTGACTACTGGTGAAACTGGATGGCAACACCAGGCTCCAATCTAATTTGGCAGAGTTTCTACAGCTGGATGCCCTTCCTAACGCCAACCACTCTGAGAGTGTAGTGGGTGCTTTTACGTGTCACCCGCACGAAAACGGCCACGCTTGAAATGGTGTCTTTTACGTGCCACCCGCACAAGAGCCAGTCCAGGGGCACTGGCAACGATCTCGCTCGAAAACCCTATATATATATATATATATATCATCATCATCATCGTTTAACGTCCGCTTTCCATGCTAGCATTGGTTGGATGATTTGACTGAGGACTGGTGAACCAGATGGCTACACCAGGCTCCAATCTGATTTGGCAGAGTTTCTACAGCTGGATGTCCTTCCTAATGCCAACCACTCTGAGAGTGTAGTGGGTGCTTTTACGTGCCACCGGCTTGAAGGCCAGTCAGGCGGTACTGGCAATGGCCACGCCACCCATGGTGGGGGGAGTGCAAAAGTAGGCATACAGTTATGAAAAAAGAAAACATGTACAATACTCCTTTATTTTTATCAAAAAAATTAAAAAGTTATGATATAAGTATTATTATAGTTATGATAAATGTATTATTATGATTAATGATACTAAAAATATCAAAAATGAGGCTAACTTTTAATTTTTTTAATAAAATGAGTATTGTATGGGTTTTCTTTTTTCATAATTGTATACCAACTTTTGCACCCTGTGTATATGTGTGTGTATGCTTTCATGAGCAAATTGTCTATGGTTTTTGTGCCTTCAGAGCTCTGATCCCATACTTGAAAAACTAGTAAGGGTTAGCAACAGGAAGGGTATCCAGCTGTAAAACAGTGCTTAAATAATATATTCATCTAATGCAAGCTAACATGGGAAACACATAAAAACAAATGGAAAGAAAATATCTATTATGCAAATCAGCAGAAACATAATTAGAAATATTTATAGAATCAGGGAAAGAAATAAACCAAAACATTAGTTTATGAGCAAACATTAGTGCATAAGTAATATTTTCACACTTATTTTCAGCAATATGGGAGGCTCTTCTTTGCATAATTGCTTCTAATTAACTTTTTTAATGATCCATGCATTACCTGTGTTAACAATGAACTTAAGTATAATACAAGGAATTAGACACTTTCTTGACTGTGGCCATTAGTCCAGCACATTGACCTCACATCCTTCTAAAATTAATTTTGATGTGATTTGAACTCTGAAATATGATGTAGTAAACTCTAGATAGTCTAAAGTAGTAGTTTCTGAAATAGAAGCAACTTCAGCTGTTCAGGAAGTGTTGGTATTGCATGAGGGTGTGTGTGCATGAGTGTGTGTTTTAGTTTGTAAAGACAACCTTAACCCTTTCGTTACCAACCTGGCTGAAACCGGCTCTGAGTACAAATGTCTTATTTTCATAAGTTTTGAATAAAAATCTTCCACCAAACCTTAGTCACAATTTATGTTCCTAACACTAGCTTAATGATAACTAAGTCATTTTACTAAATTCTTTGGTATATTTAAAGTAATTGAAAGAAACACAGAACATCACAAAATAAATACAGTAGCAAAAGGGTTAAGAAGTAGGTGTTTTGTCCCTTTGAAATTTCCTGTCTTCTATTTATATGGTAGGGATTACTGAAAATGAAGTGTAGAGGTTACGTGTAGGTGTAGACTGAACACTTTCGGGAGTGATTATTCTAAACTGTATAGGGAAAGCCTTGAGATATTTTAGCCACCCACTATACAAAGTAATTTTGCTTTTCAAAATACATTATTTTAAGTTAATTTTTTTCTTTTCATTTTCTAAATGTTCTGATGATGAGGAATAAACCCATAAATATTCATTGAATGGGAATTTGGACTTGAAATTGTGAAAAAAAAAGGTGCCTCCCCGTTCCAAGTTTGTTTGAATAATTTTTTTTTTCTGTGGTTACTTTCATTTTGCTTTGGCACCAAGAAGGGCATTTGGCTGTAAAAATATTTCCCCAAGAAGTTTAATCCAACTTGTGCTAGCAAGGAAAGTTGAATGTAAAAATGTCACTGATGATGGTGTTGGTGTATTGAAATTAATTTTATTGTTTTTATTTACCCTCTATTACAGGAGCTGTAACTCAAGTGAAAGACCAAGCTGTCTGTGGGTCTTGTTGGAGTTTTGGTACTACAGGAACAATTGAAGGAGCATATTTCTTGAAGGTGAGTGATTCAATGAATGATATACTAAAGCTTGTAAATTTTAGAGCCAGTTCCTTTATCAGAAAGAAGACAACTTTCAACTGTTTATGCTAGCACTGAGACAATGTGATTGAAAAATGTAGTAGAGTTTGACCACATAAGAATCATTGTGTGTATAGCTTTAAACTTGAATGTTTTTTTTTTTTTTACCCCACTTCTATTTGGTGATGTATCACTGAAATGTTAAATATACTTTGAATATATATAAATTCTGTTGCTCGAATAATATAAGATCTCTTTCAATCAAATGTGATCTATGCAAGCATGGAAAAGTGGATATTATTAATGATGATAACAATGATGATGATATTTGTGTATGTTGCAATACACGTTTTCTAAACATAAAAAAATTCATTTTCCCCATTTTTTTCAGACTGGTACTTTGATTCGCTTGTCGCAACAAGAATTAATGGATTGCTCATGGGGTGAGGGCAACAATGGCTGTGATGGAGGTGAAGATTTCCGGGCTTATGATTGGATTATGAAGACAGGTGGCCTGACAAGTGAAGATTCTTATGGACCTTATCTTGCTGTTGTAAATATTTTTAAATACTTCTTTCTTCTCTAACACAAAATGGCATAATGCCACAATGTATTAAGTTGTTTTAGTATAATTATAATTGGTGGGATTTGTAAATTGCATTTTTAGAGATTAAAGATTTTATAATATTTGTAGTGATCAAGATCTTTGGCTGTTTGCTGTGCTTGATAAGACTTGTCAGGCCAAATGAAATCGTAGTTGTGGACAGTGCTGGTGACACGTCAAAAGCACTTGTGATAGTGACACGTAAAAGGCACCTGTGACGGTGACACATAAAAGGCACCTGTGATGGTGACACGTAAAAGGCACCTGTGATGGTGACACGTAATAGGCACCTGTGACGGTGACACGTAAAAGGCACCTGTGATGGTGACACATAAAAGGGCATCCACTACACTCTTGGAGTAATTGGTGTTAGAAAGGGCATCCAGCCATAGAAACCAAGCCAAAATCAAACTTGGAGCCTGGTACAGCTCTCTGATTTACCTGTTCCAGTCAAACCATCTAACCCATGCCAGCATGTAAAATAGATGGTAAATGATGATGATGATGTTACTTTTTGACATGCATCATAATAAAGTGTTATTGCTATTTGTTTAGAAATAAAGATTCCAAGTTCGATTTTAGTTGATACTATGTACTCTAAGGCGTAGGATGACAATGAGAGATCAAATTGTTCAAAATAATAATATGGTGTTGCTGTAAACATGAGTTCCTTCTTGTTAAGATATCCCATCTTTGAGAGAAGTTACCATGCAATCAGAACATAGATTAGGAACTAGATTTAATGGTATGACTGAACCAAGACAAATAAATGGACGTTTTAAACTATTTAAGAAGCTTGCTTCCCAGCCATGTGGTCTTGAGTTCAGCCCTGCTGCATGCCTCCTTCGGCAAGAGTCTTCTATTATAACTCTGGACTTTGAGAGGATTTAGTAGACAGAAACTGAAAGAATCCCATTTTGTGTGTGTGTGTGTGTGTGTGTGTATTTATTCTGTAAATAATAATAAAACTTATAAGCGATCACTGTGTATTGGTTAAAGAAAAAAGTTTGATATTGGGGCATATAAGCCATCAACAGAAAAAAGTGGGTATTAGTATGCATGGGAATCAAACTAATACATGGTAATCACTTGTAAGCTTTATGCTTATAATTATTATTTACAGAATTTTCACTCATCACTGCTTCTCCATTCAGTGCAGAAAATATTAATATTTGTGTGTACATTTGTCTTATCATCATGTGATAGTTGTCGTACAAGTGATATTGTTCATTTCAAGTCTTCCAGTATGAAAATTCCCTTGAAATATGTCCTAGTTGGTGTCATAATCTTGAACCCTCTGAACATTTAATCTTTGTATAATGATTAAGAAAACAAACATACTAGGGTGGTTACTCATTGCCTTCTAGTTTTATTGCTTTGATAACTGTTATGGGCAGCAGAGATTCTTAGTGACTACTATTGACAAAAGAATCACGACTCAGTTCCTGGCTAACAATTAGACTGTCTTTGACCCAGTTAACTTTGACTTCTATTGTACCAGTCAGAAGCCACTAAACCAGACTTTGAATTGTATATGTGTGTTTATTATAGTGTGAATAGTGTGTGAACACATGGGCATTCTCTTTTAATATATATTTTTAATGCCAACTGCTGTCAAAATGTCTTTATCTATTATAATTTTTTTTTATCATTTATATTCCTTTAAACTTTATCAGACCTAGCTCATTTGCACTATTAAATTGGACATTTTGCTCTCATGCGATAAGCTTGTGATAAGTGATAGTATTTATAGTTGCTCTTTGTTCACATTTATTAAGTTGTGCCTCTTTCCCTCAGAAAAAAAATTAAATTAGGTACTCTAATCATCATTCTCCATTTCAAGAATGAAAATTCCTAATTCTAATAGTTCTTTTAGTACTTTTGTGCTGAATCATGCTATATGTTACATACTCTTGTAATGCATGTAATTTAATTTCTAAAGACTGTTGTAGTTGCACTATTATTAAAAAATATGATCAGGGATCTTTTCTGTTTGGCTGCCAATTTTCAAAATTCTTCTATTCCTGCTTGAATTGATTTCATTTTCAGTGAAATGATATGGTTTTATATGCTAATCCCTTAGCGTTTAAAGTTTGAAAATTTTGGGCAATTTTAGGCAGTCGTTAGCCACAGACATTCATGCCTGTTTCTATAGTAACAAGTCAAACACAAGAACTCTTTTGTCTGCAAGATAACACATGTTGACAAATATATTCTACACAAAAGCTTGTGCATTGGCGCTGTGTTCTGCTGCTTGTGCCCATCTGTTGGTTAAGAAATGTGCTAAAAATAACAGTCAAACTGCACACCTTGCAATTTATTTTGTTTTTGCATAATTCCATGAATTCCTGAGTGTAGATACAAATTTGCAAAAATTTTCTGAAAATTCTAAAACTAAAAAATTAAAAGCAGTTATATAGAAGTTGATTTATTTAGTTTCATATTGAAACATGTCATGCACAAAATGACAGCTTTCAAATCCTGTTTTCTCAAATTTTAAACCTCTATAACTATTAAAAAAAAATTTTCTGCAAAAAGGGAAATATCTCCTGAGATTCATCTTAGAAAACAACATTAATGTACCAAATTTTAAAATTTTCAATAAACTTTGAATTTTTGAAAATTGGCAACCAAACTGGAAAGATCCACGATCAGAAATACGTAACTGTGTATCCTGTTGTGGATTCCAATCCTTTAATCTGAAACCTAAAAGTTCAGCCTGCTTTCTTAAATAAATTCAAACTGCAAATGATGTCACCGCAGAGAAGGAGAGAGAGAGCGCGCATCTTTATTTAGCTTTCTATTAATCAGTATGTAATTGTAAGATGGCTAGCTGGCAGACACGTTAGCGCCTTCAGGCATCATGGTTAGCACCATTTCTTTTGACTATACGTTCCGAGTTCAAACTTTGCAGAGGTTGACTACCTTTTATATTTTGGGAATCGATAAAATAAGTAGCAGTTGATAACTGGGGGTCGATGTAATCGTCTAACACCCTCTCTTAAAAAAATAAGTAGTAGCCATGGACAAAATTTGAAAGAATTAATTAGTACGTATTTTTTTAATCCTGTGATTATACTAAATGTAGAGAAATAAAATTAATGTAGCGTTGGAAGAATTTACAGGGAGATAAATCTGTATGCTTTAAAAAGTAATTTAGCAGTTAATTCCCTTCAGTTACTTTTACCTTTCCCCACTTCATTTCATCATCCGTTTGAATTATTTAGTCACTTGACTGTGTCATACAGCATTTATGCTAGTGCAATAACAACATGCAACTTAATATAAGTATTGTGTCTCAACTTTAGAGAAACTGTTGTCCTCAGAAATTTAGTAAATTCAAAGTACAAGAGGCGGCGAGGTTACAAGAATCACGTCAAAATACATAATACATTTCTGTTTATATCTACTTATAAAGGTTGTACTCCAGCTTTCCTTTACCACGATGACTTTACCATTTTGATTAAAAAAAATTTTCTGTTTGAATTATTTCAGGATGGCGAATGTCATTACAATTCAACGAAATCTGTCCTCAATTTGAAAGGATATGTAAATGTCACTTCAGGAAGTGAAGATGCACTGAAAGCTGCTATTGCCAAATTTGGTCCAGTATCTGTCGCTATTGATGCATCACACAGGTCCCTCTCTTTTTATGCTAATGGTGTATACTATGAGGAAAAATGTGGTAAGTAAACAATTTTATTTTTGTTGTCACAGATGTAGCTGTGTGGTGAGAAATTTGCTTTCCAACAACATGGTTCTATGTTCACTCCCACTGCATAGCACCTTTGGTTAACCCCGGCTCAACTAAAGCGTTGAGTGTGTATTTTTTCTTCCCACCTGAAACATACATAAACCTTAGTGGAATATATTATGTGAAATGTCTCAACAAAGAATTGAACCTGTGCTGTAGACTGCTGGCAGGGTATTTTGAGCTCAAATTGCTCCATTGCATTTGTTTGGTTGACTGATTGGAAAGAACACTCACTCTCTATTAACGAAAATTGAAAAGAAACCTATTGTGTGTGTGTGTGTGTGTGTATCGGCGTACATACACTTTGGACTTTTATATGTAAGTATATATATATATATATATATATATATATATATCATCATCGTTTAACGTCCGCTTTCCATGCTAGCGTAGGTTGGACGATTTGACTGAGGACTGGTGCAACCGGATGGCTACACCAGGCTCCAATCTAATTTGGCAGAGTTTCTACAGCTGGATGCCCTTCCTAACGCCAATATATATACATATATATAGTCTCTGTATGTTTGTTTCTCCTTATCTTAACACTGTATAATTGCTGTAAATGAGTGTCACTGTTATACATAGAACATGCAAGAACATGTCTGACCATGAGGAAATATTATCTTGCTTGGAAATGAATGAGGGTTGGTCTCTAGAAGGGCATCTGGCAATAGAAAATATGGCTCAATAGACTGATCTATGCAAGCATTGAAAAAATAGACATTAAAATGATGATGGAGTCCTTTTTCTATCTTTGCTGATGTATGGAGTTAATTAGTCACCTAAATTGTTTGTTTTCATTTAACCCTTTCGTTACTGTAATTATTTTGAAATGCTCTGTATTTCTTTCAATTACTTTAAATATAACAAAGAATTTAGTAAAATAACTTAGTTATCATTCAGCTAGTGTTAGGAACATAAATTGTGACTAAGGTTTGGTGGAAGATTTTAATTCAAAACTTATGAAAACAAGACATTTGTACTACAGAGCCAGAGCCGGTTTCAGCTGGGTTGGTAATGAAAGGGTTAAGTCTGGCTGAAATGCCTACAACACAGTTGACTTCACTAAAGGTATACATGGGCCAGGTGGTGTTAAATTCGAGAACAGGCATGAAAAGCTTTGACTGAACTGAGTTTATGGTAGGAACTACTTGCCCACGGTGTTGCACAGCAGGATTGAACTTGCAACTATGTAGTTGTAGAGTGAAATTCTTTACTGCACAGCTATATCTGTACCCCAGGGCAGAGAGAATTTCACTATCATCAAAGATAGTGAAGAGTTTTTGTATACAAACTCCTCATCTTGTAAACCAAGAATGTGGATCTTTTCTGCCTACATAAACCTTAGTGAGGTATATTATATGAAATGTCTTGATAGGGAATTGAACCTGTGCTGTAGACATTGCTGGCAGGGTATTTTGAGCTAAAATTGCGCCATTGCGTTTGCTTGGTTGATTAATTGGGAAGAACACTCTCTATTTCTTCAGCGCTCAGGAACAGTTATGAAGCCCTTCTAGGAAATGTTATTTGTAAAATATCTGGGAGGTAATTTTCCACACTGGAATTAGATATTGGTCTCGTACATTCTCAAGATTTGTTATGACTGGAGAAAGTAAATTAACTCCTTGTGAATAAGAGGATAGATAAACTAACAAATATTACATATAAATCCAATTTTGATATGCAATTTTAATTCAACATTTATGTTGATATCTTTTTGGCAGGTATGAATGTCACAATTTTGGCGTTTTCTGTTATTTTTCTTGTTTTTGATATTTCCTTTTATATTGGTTCTAAGGGCTTGTTAAATTGGTAGAAGCAGTAGAGCGTTGAACAAAATAGTGCTTTGTAGCATCTAGTTACGTTCCTTAAGTTCCGGGTTCGAACCTTACCGTTGCTGACTTAGCCTTTCATTTTTCTATAAAGCATTTGTTATCGAAATAATTGAATATACACTTCCTCACCGTAATTTGTGGTTTCCTACCAAATGTTAGAGATCAATATCTTGATAAGTTCACATACCACTGGATGTAACGGTGACTTATTTCAGTGATCTTATAAGGATAAAAGTAAAGAATAGATAAAAGATCTAAACTCGGATCGTTGGAAGAAAAAAACGACTATCTCAAAAATAGCTTTGGCAGTTTACTAAATACTAGCAAAATAATCTAAGGGAGGTAAGTATTATGTAATTTACGTTCTAAATATTTAACTCCCTTGTGGTGGAAACATTTTCACAATCAAAACTTAATGGTGTTTCTCTGTGCGTGTATGCATGATGATGACACTTGTTTACAAATATCACTTAATGTAACACGCACCTAAGCGCGCGGGCGTACACACACACACACACACACACACACACACACACACACACACACACACACACACACACACAATAAGCTTCTTTCAGTCTCTGTCTACCAAGTCTACTCATGAGACTTTGGTCAGATACTGTGCACTTATTCTATAAAATGGGATAATGATGTTTATCATCATCATTTAGTTTCCATTAACAATGCTGGCATGGGTTGGATGGTTTGACCAGAGCTGGCAAGCAGGAGAGCTGCACAAGGCTCCAGTCTGATTTGGCATGGTTTCTATTGCTGGATATCCTTCCGAACGCCAACCACTTTTTGCAGAGTGTGCTGGGTATTTTTACATGGCACTGCATGTGTGCTGCTGTAGAAGTGCATTTTATGTGGCACAAGACTCTTACAGGCCAATCCTCTTCACCAACACTTCTGCTGTGGAGTACAGATCTTCTTGAGTACAGTAGGGAGCCAAGCATCTTGGTCCTTTGTCATCTCGTGTGAAAGGTTTAGTGTCTTAAGGTCGTCCTTCAATACTTCGTCCCATGTCTGCCTGGGTCTCCCTTTTCTGCTTTCTCCATCTACCTTCAGTACTTCGTTCCATGTCTTCCCGGGTCTCCCTCTTCCACATGTTCAATCTTCCTTCAGTTCTTCATCTCATGTATTCTTGGGAGTTCCCTATTCCATGTTTTCAATCTACCTTCAGTACTTCATCCCATGTCTTCCTGGGTCTCCCTCTACCATGTGTTCCATCTATATTGAGAGATCGGCACTTCTTTATGCAACTGTTGGCATCCATTCGCATCACATGACCTAACCAATATTTCATTTTCATTTATTTCAGGAAGTGGACCAGATTCACTCGACCATGCTGTTCTTGCTGTAGGATATGGTGAATTGCATGGAGAACCTTACTGGCTTGTAAAGAACTCATGGTCAACTTATTGGGGCAACAATGGTTATGTTTTGATGTCACGTAAAAATAACAACTGTGGTGTCACAACCTCACCAACATATGTTATAATTGAGTGATCTAAGCAATAATTCTTTAAATTCCAGTAAAATATTCTGTAAATATATTTTTTTAGATGAAATTTCTAATAAACGATAAACATTGATTTTGTTAATTGCTCTGTTTGTTTACTTTTTTTTATTTTTAAAACAATGTCTTTCTGTGCTGATAATATATTTGCCTTTATGTCTTCCATGATTTGTCCACATTTCAAATTTTTGCCACAAGGACAGCTTGGGAGGAGGTGGGGATGAGTCATAATCCACCCCAGTATTCAACTGATACTTATTTTATTGACCTATGAAAGGCAAAGTCAACCTTGGTGGAATTTGAACTCAGAACATAGTGATGGGCAAAATACCGCTAAGCATTTCATCCAGCGTGCTTACAGTTCTGCCAGACCACTGCCCTTAAAAAGTAGTGACAAATAGATGAGAAAGTTAGCTATGTGGTTATATAGGTTTGAAACATCTTCCACTAAGATAACTAGTATCTTAGTGTAGCAAAGTTACCATATGGCCAAACTTCCATACCCATGATTTCTCCATATTAATCTTATGTTCAACTGATTTTGAAGGTTTTTTTCTTATCTTTTTTTATCTTTTACTTGTTTCAGTCATTAGACTGTGGCCATGCTGGGGCACAGCCCTGAGGAATTTTAGTTGAACTAATTGACCTCAGTACTTATTTTCTTTTTAACCCTTTAGCGTTCAGGTTAATTTGTCAAAAGTAATCCTTATTTATTCACATTTAAAAAAAATTATCTGATATTATTTTGTAGCTTCAAGATAGGAAAGATGTAATTGCTTATTTTTAGAATGACATTGCAGGGTAGGTGTGAGATGCTGGTTCTGGCCAGTTGAATATATAACAGGGAGAATATTTGGGCCGGATACAGCCGGTTTAAACACTAAGGGTTAAGCTTGGTAATTATTCTAGTGGTCTCTTTTTTGCTGAACCTCTAAGTTACAGAGATATAAAAACATCAACACCAGTTGTCAAGCGGTGGTCAGATGCATGCGCACACACACACACTCAAGATGGGCCTCTTTCAGTTTTCATCTCTCAAATCCACTTGCAAGGCTTTGGTCAGTCCGAGACTATAGTAGAAGACACTTGCCCACGGTGCCACTCTGTGGGGACTGAACCCAGAACCATGTCGTTGGGAAGCAAACTTCTACCACACAGCCACACCTGTGCTTATGTCTGTGTTTCAATCATACATTGACACCCACTCTGTGTGACACATCTGAGTCTTGTATGCTATTGGACCACTTGCTGTTTGGTCCAGAACTTGGGCCTATGACAAATACCACCATTTCAGCCTAGAGTTGATGTCGGAGAAGTGATGAACAAGGGGTAACTTCCCCTTAGTCACCAATTTCCAAAACTCTTGAGCTGGAGCCCTGCCAATAGAGGTAGCTTAATGTTTTACTCAGGACGCTATGGAAATCTACTCGTGGCAAAAGACTGAGAAGGCATCACTTCACAACACCTGCTCTCACTGAAAACTGGGGTAAAATTATATAAATCTGCCTGCAGCTATGTATGATTATGCTTACTGGTGGTCACGTTTTGGGATAGGAACATCTTAAGTTGTTCATAGTAGACAAAGAAGAAATATATATTAAGCATGAAGTTCAATGTTTATTCCTGGATATTGTGTTGTAGCTAATTTTGGACAAGATATATATAAATATAACAAAACTGAAATGTTTGAAGTTGTTCCTATCGTCAAAGTTAAAGGTCAATCAATCTCCATTGTGTTCCATATTTTAATAAAGTTTTATCAATTAAAATTTCAAGTTTATCTTCTCTGTCTTTTCTGATCAGGATTACTCATTTAGATAATACTTGTTCTCATTTGTAGGGACTTAATCTAAATAATTCAAAATATCTTGGCTTACAACATTAACTATTTGCATAATTAAATTTTATGGCCATTCCCATAATGATACTCTTTTATTTTATTCTTTTACTTGTTTCAGTCATTTGACTGTGGCCATGCTGGAGTACCGCCTTTAGTCGAGCAAATCGACCCCTGGACTTATTCTTTGGATGCCTAGTACTATCGGTCTCTAGACGTTTTTCTCAAAGCTATCGAGTAAAACCACTTTCTGCTGTTAAAGGTAAAATCTTGAATAGATATACCCGCTTTCCACATTCAAAGAATCAAGTATGTTAACAATTTTAATATATAACTACTTGCTTAGCATGCGAGTAGTATTAAAGTCAATGTTAATATATTTAATGTAAAAATCATTAACGGTCTAATTAAAAATGTTTGTGCTGCGGGAAAATCATTCTGAAAAGTAAGGGATGATTTTGGTCTTCAACTTCAGTGGTTTTTACGTTGGTTTTTTTTAAAATTTTTTTATTTATTTTATGCGAGAATGAGATCGATGTAGAGAGGGGTTGTGTGACAATCGGGTGCAATTGCTGCCACAAATCCATATCCATTTTCAAGGTGTTTCTTATTTCACAAGTCTTTGAATGCAGGCGATTTGTTGACTGGGGAAATGACAACAATGCCGGGATCTTTTTTAAAACGGGGGCCACATTTTTTCATTAACGAAACACTTTGAAACTTGGAACACTGGTAGAATGTGTCATATAAAACATCTTTTTCTCTTAGGGATTTTTTTTTTTTTTTTAAGAAGACTAAGTTATTCCATGTTAAAGTTGTCGTATTTCTGTAATTTCAACCAATCACTGACGTCCATTCAGCTGATATACATTAAGTGCCGACTACATAAACAAACGATTCTGAAACAATTCTATCGGTGATAGGGTTAGGGTAAAACAGCAAATTTAAAAAGAAAAAAGCAAATAAAACGAAGAAAAAAAAAAAGAAAATGAAAAAAGCAAATAAAACGAAGCTATGGCTTAATCAGCCAAAGGAGTAAATGTAAACAACTGAATACTTGTCAGTGATTGGTTGAAATTATCGAAATAAGACAATTTTTTACATGAAATAAATTCGAATACAAAAATATTTTTCTGTTCTATAACACAAAATAGATAAGTATACGAAGTTTGAAAGTCTTTCGGTACCAAAAACACTACGTAAAACATTAATGAAAAATGTGGCCCCCGTTTTAAAATAGATCCCAATGCCGTGTTACCGCTTGTAACTTAGCGTTTTATGAGAAGTGCAAATATATATTTCTTTACTGCCCACAAGGGGCTAAACATAGAGGGGACAGACAAAGGCATTAAGTCGATTACATCGACTCCAGTGCGTAACTGGTACTTTATTTATCGACCCCGAAAGGATGAAAGGCAAAGTCGACCTCGGCGGAATTTGAACTCAGAACGTAACGGCAGACGAAATACCGCTAAGCATCTCGCCCGGCTCGCGAACGTTTCTCCCAGCTCGCCGCAAATATAAACAAACGTGTGTGTGTGTGTGTGTGTGTGTGTGTGTGTGTCTGATTGTAATCTCTCGTAGTTCGAGAAGGACGGTTCTGCAATTTCTAGCTGAAGAAGCTGTACAAATGAATTATCTATAATGATCAAATGTTTATGCTGTACATTAACTCGCTCCCTTCATCAAATTGACGTTGCCTGAAAAATACCCGGTGTGCCACGCGTCAGGTGTCGAAGTAATCGCAGAACAACGTGAAATAGTGTTTTGCTAACGAGCAGAACGTAACACTCGGACCAGGAATTGAAGCCACGATCTCGTGATCGCAAGTGTAACACCCCTTATTACTAGGTCATGCACCCTCGACACACACGCTCTCTCTTTCTCTCTCTCTTTTCCCCTCTCTCTCTCTCTTGCAAATACACCCACACGTATGAGCTCTAGTCTCTGAGACCAGTAACCCCCCATATGAAAGGATCGGACCGTGATGATACGTTCAACACATACAAGCATGGGAAGCGGATGTCAAAGAATGACTATAATTAATGATATTGGGTTGAAAGATAAACTCGTTTGTCCCCCGTCACCATTTATTTTAATCCTTTCCAATGCTGTTTGAATAAACACGAAAAATATTTTTATGGTAGTGCTCTGTTTCGTTTTTGTTGCTCTATTCTCTCCCCACAACTTTGATCTATAGTTTTTGAAATTTGAATAAATTTTACCTCTTTTCAAATATATGACAGAGTGCTAAGTAGAACTCTCCCCCCCCCCCCCCAAAAAAAAACCGAACGAAGTTATCTGATTACACAATTTTGATTTATTGGACTCTTACATTAAAACCCCACTACTTTAAACCTAGGTTCTTATAAATTTTGGGGCTCCTAGATTTAATGGGGTCCTTCAAATTTGAATTAGGTCTTTTTTTAAATAGTGTCTTTTAAAAAGTACTTTCAGCATATATTTTCTCCAGATATAAGAGAGCAGTCAACAGCAATGCCTTATCCAAAGAAACGAATAAGGCAATATCAAATATGTCAGGAACAATGTAAACTGCTGACAACTGTTAAAGTTATGGAGTATGCAAAAACCTCTTTTTGGAAAACTAAATTATTTACAATATCATATTTGGTTGAAATTTGAAGTTGCATTGTTCACGTGTTTTCTAAAAGAATTTGGCCTACTTATAAAAAACAAAGACAAATAAAATGTAAGGCAGAAATTGAATGTCATTTATTAAAACAAAGAAATCAATAATTCCTCGTTAGTTTGAAGAAGAATTCATTAATATCAGCATAGGTTCGAATTCTTTTAAAATCACTCATATTACTGCGATTTGATACAGGATGCAGATTCCAGTTACGAAGACGTAACCGGTGCGGAATGGTATAAATCCGTGCTGACCTCCCTTCAGACAAGCTGTTAGGTTTCGAAACACTGGGCGAATTTCACTGGATAAAGAAGTTTGGTCTTTGATTCGGTGATGGTTGTTGGACTTTTGAACTGTATTCTTCAGACATTCAGCGGGAAGAGTGACAGGTCCCAAATCAGATAAAATTCTGGAGCTGATTCCTGTCCAAAATGTCGTCACATTTTTCACAAATGTTGCCCTGTAGAAGGAATAGTTATATATATATATATATATATATATATATATATATATATATATGTCACAAATATATTTGAGGTGGTATATATATATGTGTATATATATATATATATATATATATATATATATACCACCTCAAATATATTTGTGACACGTTCGAACTCGTGTGTGTACATACACGTATACATACATATACATATGTAGTTTACACACGCATACATATGTGTGTTTATAAATATGTATATGAACCAAAGTTCATCTCTCTGACTCACCTTTCTCTCTCTCTCTCTCTCTCTCTCTCTCTCTCTCTCTCTCTCTCTCTCATATACATAATATATATATACATCTGTGTGTGTCTCTGTTTGTCAACCACACCAGTTGACAACCGATGTGGGTGTGTTTACAGAACCAGTAATAAACGCTAGATGTAAGCATTCCTGTAGCAGATAAGTTATTCTTCCGAATATTCTACTAATGGATAGTCACAATGTTGCCTAATTAGGAGTCAACTAGGGAGAGTCCAAGAGCCATAAGCTAGCTTTATGTATCAGTCGTTGAGACATGCAGTAGCTAATCAGTCGTTGAGACAAGCACACACATACGGTCTCTGTCCTTTTCTTTCATTCTGTATCATTTCCTGATACATTTCTCTCATTTTATCGTCGTCGTCGTCCTCCTCCTCCTCCGCTTCCTCCTCCTGCTCCCCCCTGCCCTCCCGGCTCTCCCTCCTGCTCTCCCTCCTGCTCTCCCTCCTCCTGCTCTCCCTCCTGCTCTCCCTCCCCCTGTTCTCCCTGCTCCTGCTCTCCCTCCTCCTGCCCCTCCTGCTCTCCCTCCTCCTGCTCCTCCTGCACTCCCTCCTCCTGCTCTCCCTCCTCCTGCTCCTCCTGCTCCTCCTGCTCCTCCCGCTCTCCCTCCTCCTGCTCCTCCTGCTCTCCCTCCTCCTGCTCTCCCTCCCCCTGCTCTCCCTCCTCCTGCTCTCCCTCCTCCTGCTCCTCCTGCTCTCCCTCCTCCTGCTCTCCCTCCTCCTGCTCTCCCTCCTCCTGCTCTCCTTCCAGACTACGCTGACGATCCTGCAGATATTTACTTATGTACATTTTAACAGGTGTCCTTTTGCAGTCTGTTGTGTCGCTAAATTTTTACTGAGAACATATTTTTTCGTGGTTAGATGATTCGGCATCTATTTCTAGCATATAGGAGTCCACTTTTACTGGTCATTCCTCTTATTTTTGTATGTAATAAGTTAAGGGTTGTGAATCCAACCCACTAAGGGATAATATCTATCCAATATGTCATACGTGTTTGCATATTGATTTTATTGTCTTCTTAGTTGAAAAATAAACAGGTAAATTGACATGATACAATGCCTGCAAGTTGATGAGTACCACATATTCCCCTCCATTTTCTTATATATATATATATATATATATATATATATATATATATGTTACACAAATTTTGGGTAAAACCTCCACTTTTACCCGCTCCCATTGATTGCACCTAGTATAGCACTAGTGTAGCAATAATTGGGTACCCTCCCAGCAGTATACTGGATAGATACTATCCCTTAGTGGGTTGTACCCCCAACCCCTAACTCTCTCACGTTATATATATATATATATATATATATATATATATATATATATATATATATAGAGAGAGAGAGAGGAGGAAAGAGAGTAAGAGAGATAAAGATTGAGGGAGTGTGTGATGTATAAAACAAATAATAAGATAAATGTCAGATTTAAAAATGAGAAAGATGTGGGGTAGAGATAGAATGCAAATTTGAAGTACTTACTTGAACACGATTTGACCAACTGCTTTAACTGGTGCTGTCCAATAAACGGTTTCTTGGACTTTCTTTCTGTTGTTGGCTTGGGTCACCGTGGACTATTCGAAAATAAAGAGACGAATAACACTCACACATTTATATGTAAATGTGTACGTATATACTCGCACACGTATTTGCAAAGATATGCAGTTTCACTAATGTGTACATCTTTAATAAACTCAAGAAAAAATTCAATAATTTGGTATGAGTTTAATTTGGTATACATTTGGTATGGTATATTTTATAACAGTTTTACTCAGTGCCACATGTTTTAAAGTTTCGTGGGCGCGTAGGAGATGTCCTTCCAATCAGATACTACTAAGAGTCAGATTGGTACTTGTAAGAGAAATTCAAGATGGTTTCTATGTCTTTAGGTCTCTGTTGGCTCAAGTCACGCCGTATTAATGCTATCAAAGCGACACCAGAAAAATTATATTAGATACTATGAGCGTCAATTTTAGACAGAAAGGACAACCAGACCAAGATTCAAACCATGTATTTATCTCTTCAAATCATGTATTTATCGCTTACTGGGTGAAAGCCATGTAGTTTGAGTCATGTGAGTGGATTTATTGTACTTTTGCATCTAAATCGATGATCATATCTAATATAATTTTATATAGGCCCAAGGAAATACATCTACTGGCGTTTCGCATATGAAAACAAATACAGTAGGGTACCCAAATAAAATTATCCAAACAATTAGTAAACAAAAACCTTGTGCTTAAAATGCAAAAAAAAATGCAAATAAGGGAAACAACACTATTAAGTTCAGTTGATTGAAATTTTTAGTCAGTATTGTAGACCAACCTTTGTCTTGTTAAGTGAGTCGAATATTCTTCTCTGAGGAGGTCTAATATGACCAAAATATATCCATTACTTTAACCAGTTAGCTTTAAAGAACTACTTCTTTGGTTAACTGATCTTCTTTGTTTTTTTCAGAGTGTAAACAGAGAGCGTTTTTATCTACTAATTACTTGGATGGATAATATAGTTGGTCGAAGTTATTCGATTCACAATATAAAATATGTGAGGTCCTACTGTACTGATATAATTTAGGTTTAAATTTTTTCGTTACAATGACAATAGCTATTTAAAACGCATATGTATTGTTACATTTACTTTTTGTTTTACTTCTTGATAGTATTGTTATAGAATGGAAAGATTATTTGCATTGTACATCTACAACGTGACCCCCTAACACTTTGTTTTACTGCAGATGCAATACTGAAGACGCAGTAGTGAAGATACAATGGAATTAAGCCAGTAGCCTAACTGTAAGCATACGACAAGGTGATTTGACTTGTTGCGGGATTTGAACTCAGAACGTAAAGAAAGTAAAACAAAAGTTCATCAAACTGTATATGCATTTATGCATATGTGCATGTGTGCTCTACGTGGGTATCATGAATTCTTCCACGATGAAACTGCTTCATTTTCAACTCTACATGACTCAAACCAAATCACTTGCTAAACAAGTACAACCTGGTAATCTTACTAGTTAATTTATAAAAAAAAAACAAAAACAAAAAAAAACGCAAAAAGTTCCCTCGCTCCCAAAACACCCATTTTTTTTCAAACCTGAAAACTCATGAGGCCGGAGCCTATCCGTATTGTCAAGGTGTTTAGGCTGAGAGTAAAAGATTCCACTTTAACGAGTCACCTGTACGTTGCAAGGTTATCTTCACAGCTGCTGGAGCAACGTAGAATGAAGTGACTTGCTCAAGGACAGAAGGCTCCACTCGTTCTGAGAATTGAACCCACGACTTAACTAACGATTTTGAGCCGAACACATTAACTGTTAAGTATACGCTGTTGCCTTTTATGCATGGAGCGGCATAAATTGTAAAGCGGTAGAATCTTATTAGATGCAATAATGTTATTTTAGATCCATGTGGATGACTTCAGTCTTTCGTCATCACGGAGAGAAGTTAAAACTATACGGAGACTAAAATGAGTGAGTCGAGACATTTACTTGAATAATGAATTCAAAAAGTGTGTCGTGGTCACCACGAAATAAAAGAAAAACTAACAAAAATAAACATCAAAATATACACCACCACCATTATCATCACCATCAAAATGGTTAATATCAAAACATATATACATCACCATCAGAGAGTTCTGCAAACGTGTTGGTGTTGTGGGTCAACCACTGAAAAACTGATAACAACGTAGAGACAATAAGAAATATTACACTGGCATGGTTTCTCATCGTCTTCTCCTGGCCGAAAATACGAACGGTCAGATTTATGGATGGAAATACAATACCTCGTATCTACTTAGTTATCTCTACGTTCTCATTGATTTGATGTAAGCCATAGGTATCAGACTAACAACCCACCTTGGAAAGAGTTACATGTGACAAGACAGAGGCAGCCACTGGCGAGCCTTTTTGACATGTTGACACGTTGAATTAACATCATATTTGCATGACAGGTAAAGTTCAAACAGTAAAACTTCATTTAAACACGAACTCACAAGATCTTTGAATAAATAAAGTTCTGTTTGTTCGTTCTTTTATTTGAAGCATTAACAATAGGTTCATTTATTAGAAAATTGTATGAGCGAATCTAAAGAATAGCACAAATACGTCTTATATTAGTTTCAAATTTTGTCACAAGGCCAGCAATTTCAGGGGAAGTGGAAGTCGATTATATTGACCCTAGTACTCAACAGGTACTTATTTTATCGACCTTGAAAGGATGAAAGGCAAAGTCGACCTCGGCTTTGCTTTTCATTCTTTCGGGGCAGATAAATTAAGTGCCAGTAGCGTACAGGGATCGATCTACTTGACTGGCTCCCTCCCCAAAAATTTCGGGCCTTGTGCCTAAAGTAGAAAAGAATATAGGCAAAGGAATTATGCGGGGAGGGTTTAGTTGAGTAAATGGAACCAAGTTATTAGCCGATACTTTGTTTGATTGACACCGGAAGGCTGAAAGGCAAAATCAGCTTGGGCAGGATTTGATTTGAACTCAGAAAATAATGATCCAGAAGAAATATCTCAAGATATTTTGTCTAACACTAACGATTCTGCCAACCCACCAATGGCATAATAATAGTAATTCTTTCTAATTTTAGACACAAGGCCCGCGATTTTAAAGGGAGTGGGAAGTAGATTACACCGACTCCAGTATTCAACTGGTACTTATTTTGTAGACACCGGAAGGATGAAAGTTAAAGTTGACCTCGGCGGAATTTGAACTTAGAGCGTAAATGAGCTGGAAGAAATGCTGCTAAGAATTTTGTCCGGCATGATAACGATTCTGGCAGATCAATCGACTTCAAAAGGATGAAAGGCAAAGTCAGCATCTGCAGAATTTGGATTGAAAGCGTGAAGACGGACGAAATACCGCTAAGCATTTTGCCCAGCGTGTCAACGATTCTGTCAGGTGACCACCTCAATAATAATTGTAATAATAAGAAAGAAACTACTTACGTGTACAATGCCAAAACAATGTCGTGTATGGAATTCTCTGGTAAATGTTGTGAAAAACCCCAGGGGCATAGTTTGGTTCGGTGTACAAACTACAGGATGGCTTTGTAGATAGATTCCAGTGAAATAGTCCTTATCAGCTTTCATTACAACTGAAGAAAGTTTAAGATGACATTTAGAACGATCTGGACGAACAATATAAAGCAAAGTACAAGATACTGGAAAGTTGAACATACATCGCGGTTTCAATTTCCTGGTGGAACAGATTATGTTCTGGGGAAAGCATGGGTGTCTCATCGTCCACTTCTTCCTTTTCTCTAAAAAAGAAATCTTAGGCTACTTGTAATCACTTCTGTGCATGTAGATTAGCCAGAAAAAGAAAAGAAGGAGAGCATTCATGACCTTTTTTTAGGACCCCGAGAGTGCTAAGAGGAAAGAAACAGTTATTGGTCTGGATATTGATTGCTTCTCATAGTTTTAAATCTGGGTCTTGCTATAAGTGTCTTTAGGGATTTATGATTTGAGCATCTCCGACCACTCGCCTTCCCACCGTTCATTACTTTGCTGCTGCAAGTATTCGACCCAAATCATTCGGTTCTCTCCTCACCCATGTTTTTTCTGCAATCACTGATCTATACATATTCAAGCTGGGCAATGAAGGTCGGACCGTCTTAACATTATAGGCCCCCGGGCAAATCAACGCATTAGGTTCTATAGTATTTATTTATTGAGAGAAAACCATAGGCATACATATTGACCCCCTAAACCCTTGAGACCCTAGTGTGCCTACGCTTTAAGACGCCACTGAATAACACCATTAGTCTTATCAGGGAATGAACTACATGTCATAGCCACTGCAGAGATATCTTTTATCTTTTACTTGTTTCAGTCGTTAGACTGCGGCCATACTGGGGCACCGCCTGGAAGAATTTTTAGTCGAATAAATCGACCCCAGTATATTTTTTAAAGCTTGGTACTTGTTCTATTGATCGCTTTTTTTGCCGAACCACAAAATTACGAGGACGTAAACATACCAACACTGTTTGGGGACAAACACAGACTCAGAAGCACACACACATCGATACACCCAGCCATATATATATATATGTATATCCGACGAGTTTCTCTCAGTTTCCTTCTACCAAATCCATTCACAAGGTTTTGATCGGCCCGAAGCTTCAGTAGAAGACACTTACCCAAGGTGCCATGCAGTGAGACCGAACCTGGAACAACTTATCATCACACACTCCCGCCTGAGCCCGTATAATAAACAAACTTTAAATAAAAAGAAAAGTCAACAGTGAACTAACAGTAGTAATGTTTACCTGGAATAGTTTCTCCTGGATTAAACGAGGATTTTCGAATGGTTAGTTTATATGGCGCCGGAGATGATTGAGGAGGGACACCGTGGCCAGTTGGTAACATAGTTTGACAAGACGAATCAGGGCCACCGTGGGGATATGTTAGTCCCTGGCTTGCGAGGCCTAACATGAAATACAGCAGAAACATCTCTGAATTCATGACGTTATTTTTATCTAAAGAAAAAAAAAAAACAGCAACAAAAACAATAGAAACAATAACAACAATAAGAATAAGAGCATTAAGAGCATACACCTTCTGCAACTTTGCGTAGGCTTCTAAGCAGGGGTCAATGCGACCATCACACGTTACACACCTTCCTTCCGAGCATTGTTGTAAAAAACGGAAGTAAGTTAGAACGTTAAAGCTTAGTGCGAATGCGCAACAGAGTTCACGGTCAATCTGTGCCAAGCGGCTTCACTCTGCATGCCTTAGCTTCGTTATTATGGCAACAGTCCAGATACTTATTATTCAGACCTCGTATGTGTGTGAGTGTGCATGTGTGTGTGTATGTGTGTGTGTGTGTGTGTGTGTGTGTGTGTGTGTGTGTGTGAGTGTGTGTGTGTGTACGTTTCGATTTTTTGTTCCTACGGTTTGCAGTAAAATGGCTATTCATTTCGCTTTTCCCCGCGAATTTTGTATTGACCCAATTGATATATTAAGATTGCATACTTAAAAATTCTCTTTTCTCCACTTTGCTGATATGAAACGCTTAGTTCCGAGAAAGGAGATATACTCATTTAAAGTCATACGTAAACCACTGTAGTGGTTTAGCTTTTCTCGGTGTCGAATAAACAACGAGATTTTTCAGTCTTTTCTGAATCATGTTGCTAGGAATTATATTCTATATTTCACCTGAAGTAACAAACAGCAAATAGACTTTTG
>NC_142934.1:73504040-73534040 GCF_046866305.1 Octopus bimaculoides | reverse complement strand
CTATCTATCTATCTATCTATACATACATGCATACATACATACATATATATAGAATAAAAATGAGCTAGAACTCAGGGTGGCCAGTATTACAAGAACTAAGTAAGTTGCACTAAATACTGGTACTGAATGGTATTTCATTTCATTGAGTTCGGAATGGCGGGAGTGAAAGTCAGTCTGGACGGGATTTGAACCCAGAAGATAAAGGAACGTAACTAAATATTGCAAGAATTTTCTCTGCGCTGTTCTACCAATTCTTATTGTTATTCACGATAGTAATCATCATCATAAGAAAAAGAACAATGTTCTGAATTATGAAACCGAACCTTACAAAAATAAAAATAAAATAAAACATGAAGTATAAAAATTAAAAAAAAAAATAAATAAATAAAGAATAATAGATAAAAATAAAAAATAAAAAATAAACTTAAAAGCTATGCCAGGACTCACTCACAACACATTATAAACACTCCCCCTTAACGCCCCGCTCCCCATCGCCTTCATACACTCACAAACAGCATTTCACTTCAGCACACACATTTTCTTTCTCTGAAGGACATTCCCAATGATATAACAATTTTATACAACCATCAAAATATACAACGGTGTAGATATAGACAGCTCCAGCTCCATCTCTATAGCAACCAAGAGGAAAACAATGAAACGAAAACAATGGGGACGAAACAAAAACAAATAAATATATGAAGAAATAAAACTAAAACTTGCACCAATCTCAACAGATTTGCTGCAAGACAGTGAAACGTGATAATAGAACACAGTATTGTTTATCATTGAGAATCACAAAGACAGAGTACAGTCAAAAGCAGACACGAGACCGTGATAATAACAACAGAAGGAATAAAATAGTGGTTTTTAACAGAGGTACAAGTCGATGCATTTTCAAGCGGACTGGTATAGTTGATTGCAACGGACCCCAGCATTTGGTTGGTATTTATGCTATTGATTCTAAGAAGAAAAAAAAATGAAAAGTAAAAGTCGACTATGATGAGATTCGAATGTAATGGGACGTCACTAAATGTCACAAGTCCCTTTGTCTGCTGCTCTACTAATTTCAGTAATAGTAGTGGTATAGTTGTAGTAGTAATAGTAGTTGTAGTAGTAATAGTAGTTGTAGTAATAATAATAATAATCCTTTCTACTATAGGCACAAGACTGAAATTTTGTGGGAGGGGTTAAGTCGATTACATCGACCCCAGTGTTCAATTAGTTCTTATCTTACTGATCCCGAAAGGATGAAAGGCAAAGTCGACCTCGGTGGAATTTGAACTCAGAACACAAAGACGGACGAAATACTGTTAAGCATATTGCCCGGCATGCTAACGATTCTGCCAGCTCGCCACCTTATAATAGTAACAACAACAACAACAACAATGATAATAATAATAATCAAGAATGAAACAATGAGAGCACGTCAGACAGATTGTGAAGGCCAATTTTGGAGAGCCACTGAAGATGTATGTGGAACAAAATCCTAGACTTGGTTAAAAAGGGCAATTAAAAAAAGAAATAGGGAGCCTAATTGTAGTAGCCAGGGATTAAGCGATAAAAACAAACAGCTTGAGAAAAAAATATATATGGAGAGAATGTATCAGAAAAATGTAGAGCGTGTGGAACTTGAAACGAGACAGTAGCACACATTGTGGAAGAATGCTCCAAGGTGGCGCAAGAAGAATATAAGAAATGGAAGCACGGCTAAGTTGTAAAAGTTATACACAGGAAACTCCCAGAAATGGGGATTTGAAACTGGAAACACATGGTACAATCATCGAATCGAAAGAGTACTGGAGTTGGAGAAATGTAAAATTTTGTGGAACTTTCCTATTCAAATGGACAAGAAATTAGAAAATAGGAAAAGGGAAGTTGCTTACTTATCGACCCATCATGCCCGTTTGAGCCCAGGATCGTAGAGAAAGAAGAAGAAAAACACAAGAATATAATTCCTTAAAATTTGAAATAGGAAGAATTTGGAGTATGCGAACAGTAAAGGTCGTACCTATAATAATTGGTGCGTTGGGAAGAGTAAACCAAGATATAGACAAATGGCTGAAGGAGATTGAAATAGAATGCCTGGTGGAGCTCCTACAGAAAGTTTGTCTCTTAGGGACAGCAAAGATTATCAAGAAGAGTCTAAGCATTTGAAAGACTGCTGAAAACTTGTGGATACCTAAGGTTGGAGGTAGTATTCTGCTATCCACATAATCCTTACCAGGAATAAGACCAAATCTAAGCCAAACCAAAATAATAATAATAATAATAATAATAATAATAATAATAATAATAACAACAACAACAACAACAACAACAATAACAATAATAATAATAATAATAATAATAATAATAATAATAATAATAATAATAATAATAATACCTATTTGGTATTGCGTCGAATGTTGAGCGATTGCTCGGAAAAAGTATGGTGAATTGGAGGACGGACCTGACAGCATACGGAAGAAGTTTAGGGACAGTAGAAATTAGGAGAGACATCTTCCAAGGAGACTGCCTGTCCCCACTGATCTTTGTACTGTGCTTGGTACCACCCAATCTGAAAAAAAAAAAAAGCCATCTGAAAACCTTAGAAATACCCCACAATCTTGATGTATTGCAAAACTTAGCATTACTTGGAACTGCACGCATACTGCGTAAAGTACTGTCTGCTTGATGTCCTTGTTGTGACTTGACAGACAGTACAAACGCCTGGTAGAGACAATATCTTCAATCAACAACCTCACGATATTGTATACTGTGCGATGTCTATACTACTACTACTACTACTACTACTACTACTACTACTACTACTACTGCTGCTGCTGCTGCTGCTGCTGCTGCTGCTGCTGCTGCTGCTGCTGCTGCTGCTGCTACTACTACTACTACTACTATTTATAATAATAATAATAATAATAATAATAATAATAATAATAATAATAATAATTATTATTATTATTATGTGATGAAAAAAGCTTATTTTGCTGGGTACGATGGAATTATTATTATTATTATTATTATTATTATTATTATTATTATTATTATTATTATTATTATTATTATATGAAAACTCACAGCTTATTTTGCTGGGTATGATGGAAAGAGTCAGCTGTCTACAGCCAGCAGTCTAAGGTGACACTTGTTTACTGGTCATGCTTCAAGAACCCTGCGAAGAATTCTTGCAGTTTCAAGCAATGCTAATTTTTGTAAGTGTTCTACCTTCATACTTGCCTCAATCTTTTTCAGCCATGCTGGTAGTTGAGTGCTGATACTTCCAAGTGCACCAATTACTATTGGTATCACGTCTACTCTCTTCATTGACCACAACCTTCGTATTTCCCACTTCAAATCGTCATAGTTTATTTTTTCTTCTCCTTTCACATTGATCCTGTTGTCACCTGAGCATGCTCTGTCGATTATCATACATGTTCTTTCTTTTTTATTCACTACAACAATGTCCGATTTCCAATGTCTGGTCGGATGATCGCACTAGGTCATTGCATTCCACAGGATTTTTCAATTCTCATTTTCGGTGACTCCTGGAGTTTGCCCATACCACGTCTTTGCTCTTTGTAGACCGTGATTTCCACAGAGCTCACAATGGATCATTCTTGCCACATTGTCATGGCCTCTTTTGTATTCGCGTTGTGCCAATTTCGGGGCATTCGCTAACGATGTGCCATACTGTTTCGCCCCTCTCACCACACATTCTGCATTTGTCGCAATGGGTAGTGTTGTCTATTCTGTATTCCATATAATTGGTCCTTAACGCTTGAACCAGAGCTGCGCATATGAGTTCCTCTGTCTCTATCTTCAGGTCACTCCTCCTCATCCATAGCCACCGGTCCTCTGTATCTGTCTTGGATTTCATATCTCTTGCAAACTGACCGTACATTTTCTTTTCCTTCCATGCTTTTTTCTTTTTTGTTCATTTCTTGTTTAAATTTTTCTTTAGTTACACAATTTTCAGTTGTAATGACGCCGGCTTTCTTCGTGTGTTGCAACAGAGTGGCTCCACGGCATTTTTTATATACTACCCTAAGCTGTTATCCTCTGCTTCGATACAGTCCAGGTAACTGATCAAACCTCCTTTTCTTCTTCTTCTTCTTCTTCTTCTTCTTCTTCTTCTTCTTCTTCTTCTTCTTCTTCTTCTTCTTCTTCTTCTTCTTCTTCTTCTTCTTCTTCTTCTTCTTCTTCTTCTTCTTCTTCTTTTCTCTTTGTTTCTTTCTTTGTTTCTTTATTCTCAACTAGAATTCAAAGGAATAAACAAAAACAAACAAATAAAAAAGTCAACAACTGAATGACAAAAATACGTAGAGTAGGGTCACATTAGCTATGTAAACAAAAGACAATAATAGAAGCAACAAATAACACCACAATTCCAACAAACATAATTCCCAATTGGAGGGATAACTGATTGTCCCCAGTTGATCGGATAACTGATTGTCCCCAGTTGATCAGAGTCTCACTGAAGCCAAGTTTACAACTTACCCTCTCTGTGATGTATCATTTGAGGTTGGGGTTGTCGTCGATAGAACTTGTCGACCACGCTTTTGAAGAGCAGCATATATCTCTTTGCTAGCATCTTGGCCAAAGTCTTATACTCCCCATTTAGCAGAGTTACGGGCTGGAAATTATATATTACGTAACCCGTTGTTCACATCCTTCCTCGGCATTCTACCATCCTAGGTTTATAGAACTTGAATTCTTCCATTCTGTTGCCAGTTGCAGTAGATGTTTGCAAAGGATTGGCGAACAAGCGCAGCATGTATGTGTAAAGCTCGCAGGGAAGACCATCCAACCAGATAATTTGTGCTTCGTACAACTGCTTATCGTATCTCGTATTATCAACTTTTCGTAACACGTAGCCGAGAGTCATGGCAAGCCGCCGTAAACGGCTTTAAACTCCACCTCGTCTATTCCATCATTCACCCCGAATAGTTGAGCATAATACCACTGGAAAACAGCTCATATCTCCGTAGAATCGAGTAGCAGCGTACCTCCTAATCCATCAAAAACTGAATTGTGGTTTTGTTTCCATGTTGCACTTCTGCCACCTGGTCCCATTGAACGGCTTTTGTTCTTTGTCTCAAAGAGTACCAATCTCAGCTCTGACAACGCAACCTTCAATTGAAGGCATGGTCGTGGGCCATTCTCTCCGCTAACACGTCGAATGCGGTGCCTTTCCTAATCACTTTACCAAATTTACTCATTAACTCACCTATTTTTTCTACCTCTACAGATTTACTAAATTTACCGATTCTATCTAATTGTTCTCTTCAGAGCATCCTTATCCACCGACTGTTGACAATTGTTCTGCCGGTTAACTAAAATGCTAATCTGGCCTCCGTAGGCTTTACGTGCATGGATCGACATGGTCACTTTCCAGTAGTCAGGTTTATCTACGTCGACCGTGTAGATCATAAATATGTGGTCTGTGTAACGGACAGTTGAAATCGTGGACATTCTACACTATACCTGTCTAGTGATCTAATAAATACCTTATCTAGACACGATCTGGGTCACCCAATGCAGTTATTTCATTTCCACAGTCGCACATTGAAGAAATCAAGTTCTCCAGAACGGTGCCGACCACTTTGATTTTCAATGTATAACGTCGTGACCTTGACATCGCCAAGTTTCACAAATACAGCTTTCCTGTATTCCAGTTTGAGTGCAATATAATAATTTTGAAAAATAACTGGAAGAACAGAAATCAGAATCAAAGAATTGTATTTCAAAATGGCCACCTCCGTTGAAGAGCGAGGAGACAGTAGTCATAGTGGCGGTAAACAGTCTTGTTGGTGTGTACATACCCACACTGAAAATGTTCTAAACTAAATATAGATTAAAAAACGAACCAAATCTGTATAACTATTAAACAAATAAACAAAAATGCAATTTAAACGTTAATTTTTCTTTAAAATATGGCACTTATGGAAATAATTCTGAATACAACAAAATTCTTGTGAACATAAGAATTACGAAAACTAATTATCAGCACCTGTTTGGAGCCAGTCTTAATCTTCAATCAAACTGAGCTCTGTAAAATGAGATGTATATTGAACTTTATATATGTATTGAAAATTTTCATATTCTTCCTAGACTTACAGCCTTCTATTGCTCTGCAATTTCTTTTCATTACCAAGACTAATTTAAATTCTACGAATATTCTTGTATTGCTAATCACATTCTTCCATTGTTTATCAGTACTTCACAAAAATTGTTGGAAACTACTTCAGAATATGGGTACGTCTAGAAATGTTGGTAGTGTAAAATATTGGTTTCCAAACATTCTAAATTTCCAAATATTCTGAATAATTAATTTAGTTGTTCAAAGCGGAACAAACATTGACTTACCAGATTATTTCCCTTCTGTCTGCGAAATACCAAAAAAACACCCAAGAGATTTTCCATTACAATAAATATTTAACAGAGAGAATGAAAACGAGGTTTAAAAATTACTTATTCCTTAGTCCATCCAACTGAATTGCTTAGCATAATTGAACGTTCTTTACGTCAGAAAAGCCAGTTTCCTCACTAGTAAGTTTTAAAAATTTCGTCTTGTTAAAATTAAACAACCATCTGATTTATAAATAGTGTTATTTCACTATTCGTGTTTGTGGGATAATTGCCATTCTTTTATTCAGATCACTAAATATCATTTGGCTGCAAGCAATATGAACATCCTTATATAAGGCAGCAAGGTAGCAGAATCGTTGGCGCGTAGGGCAAAATACTTAGCGGCATTTCGTCCGTTTTTACGTCCTGAGTTCAAATTCCGCCGAGGTTGATTTGTCTTTCATCCTTTCGGGGTCGATAAAATAAGTACTAGTTGAGCATGGGGTCGATATACTCGATTTCACCCCTCCTCAGAAATTGCTGGTCTCGTGTCGAAAATTTGAAACTAATAGGAACATCCTTATTATGTTCATAATATTAGATGAACATGATGATGATGATGATAATAATTCCTTCTTTATTGGCCATAAGGGCCGAAAAAAAATTTTAGGATAATGCACAAAGGACAGTGGGGATTTACATAGAAAACACGTAAACACTGAAAATAACAATTAACAAATTTAACAAATAAATTTCCCAATACGGGTAAAATGCAACCCAGGGGTAACCAAATAATCCCACAGATTCTGAGTCATCCTACGCACTAGGAGTATCGCAGTAAGGGGTTATCTCTCCTTGCTTCTCAACCAACAGGCCACAGCTTAGGGCAGGCCCACTCACTTGGGCCATCTTCGTCACATTCAACACCGCCCCAGATATTTACTGGGTGTAGGTGGGAAGCACACTTCTTTCAACTCTTACCTTCCTCTCTCCGAGAGCAAGGAATATAAGATACTGTGCGAGTTTACAATCCAATGTGACTCCCTAATCGATGCTCAAAGACCAGTTATTGTTGTGGTAGATAAAGGAAAAAAGGAAATCAAGATTATAGATATTACGATACCTGAGGATGCACACATAAGTTACAACGAACTAGAAAAGATTAAAAAATACAGACTACTAAAAAACGAAATTGCAAGAATGTGGACTATGAGGAGAGTGCCTGTCATTCCAGTAGTTGTAGGGGCACTCGGAGCACTAACAAACAAGTTCGAGTAATATGTCAGCGAAATCGGAGTTAAGATGAGAGCGGATCAAGCCAAAAAACTACTCTGCTGGAGACAGCTAGGATTTTGCGATTGGTAATTGGATGTTGAATGTCTCCCACGATAATTAACAACCAAATATCAAGGATTATAATGTGCGGAAAGAGACCCTGTGAGATCCTGACAGCAGGCTGCTGTTCGCTCTCACAGAATCTACCTGAACAAACAAGACCGAGCGCTCTGAGAAGTAAAACAACAACAATAATAATAATAATCCTTTCTATTGAAGGCACAAGGGATGGTACTAGTCGATTATATCGACCCCAGTGTTTCCTTGGTACTTAATTTATCGACCCCGAAAGGATGAAAGGCAAAATCGACCTTAGTGGAATTTGAACTCAGAATGTAAAGACGGACGAAATGCCGCCAAGTTCAGCTTTTATATGGAGAAAGATTTTCAGTGTGATCCGAAACCACTTCCCTTGTCTCGTTCTCTTCACATCCAATAGAGATTAGCTTTCCTCCTACACTATGCATACTTATATCCACCGGAGATATAGCTCTGGTGGAATCTGCGGTATTGTTACCTCTATTGCCCTTCTTCCGAAATAAGTGGGGTAGGAGAGCGAAGCCCTCGCTGCAGTGGGAGACCACTGAATGTACTATGTGGGCCTCAACCTTAAATATTATATTGACCCGCCAAACTACTTTGCTTTAGATACATTCTGGATGTCCTGCGATACATCGTAGAAAACTCTTTCTACTTGGGCGTTCATGGCCGTTTCCAGGTGACGAGTCGTTAAACTCACGCAGCGATATTGAACAGTTCTAGAAGTTGCAGTTAGAATCTCAGACGCTTTGCACTTCTTCCCCTAATTTTTGTAAATCGAATGGTGTCCCATAATTTTATCAGCTTCTCTTCTAAGGAGAGACTGAATAAACTCTCTTGAGGTGTGTGTGTGTGTGTGTGTGGGGGGGGGGGTCACTCTAGTGAAGGAGACCTTAGTTGGTGCTGATGGTGGTGTTATTGGTTTGTATTCTGCTTGTGTTATTGCTTTCGTCGTCGTTGCTGCCATTTTGCTTTTCATTGGGGTTGGGTGAGTGGTAGTAGTGGCATTGTCTCTGCTGCTACAGTTTGTTGTTATGGTGATGGTGACGGTAACAATGGACTCTTCTCTCCTGCGCGTTTCTTTGTTTGACATGTCATTGTTCCTGTCGCTGCTACAATTGCTGTTTTTGATTGTTATTGTCGTTTTCATTTTCCTTGTTGTTGTTGTTGTTGTTGTTTCGGCCAGTACTAAAGGTGGCTGTTGTGGTGGTGGTGATGATGGTGGTAATTTGTTTTAACATAAAGTAGTCAAGGTCAATACAGCTTTTCCGATCTCTAATGTCATTTCCTCGACTTTTTGTCGAATAATTCAACGCATTGTTATTACTATTATTATTTTTTTTTTTTAAAGAAGTGAGCAAATTTCACGAATATTAATTACAAATTCCGTCCCGAAGGACGAAAATGTAGGGAAACTGAGCAGCTTCTCAGAATGTTTTGCAATTTACGTACACACAGGGCAAAAAATATTAAACCAGGTTTTTCAAATACAGTTAAAATAAAACAGAACTTACGAACAACGTGTTTCTGGCACCACCACCAATAATAATAATCCTTTCTACTATAGGCAGAAAGCCTGAAATTTGAGGGGAGGGGGCTAGTCGATTATCGACCCTAAAAGGATGGTAGGAAAAGTTGACCTCGGCGGAACTTGAACTCAGAACGTAAAGACGGATGAAATGCCGCTAAGCATTTTATCCGGTGTTCAAACGGTTCTGTCAATTTGCCGCCTTACTACTACTACTACTACTACTACTACTACTAAAATAATAATTTTGGCACAAGGCCAGCAAGTTCGGAGGAAGAAGTAAGTCGATTACATTGATCTTTGTGCTCAACTGGTATTTATTTTATCGACCCCAAAAGGATAAAAGGCAAAGCTGACCGTGGCGGAATTTGAACTCGTAACATAAAGACGGACGAAATACCGTTAAGCACTTTGCCCGTTGCGGCAACGACTCTGCCAGTTCGCCGTCTTAATGGCAACAATAACAGCTTCAAATTTTTGCCACAAGGGCAGCAATTTTGGGGGAGGGGATGAGTCGATTACATCGATCCCAGTGTTCAACTGGTACTTATTTCATTGACTCCGAAAGAATGAAAAGCAAACTCGACCTCGGCGGAATTTGAACTAAGCGTTTTACTCGGTGTGCTAACGATTCTGCTAGCTCGCCGCCTTGAGAGGTTAGTTGATTACATTGTTCCTTGTACTTGACCGGTACTTGTATCGACTCCAAAAAGATGAAAAGAAAAGTTGAATTAGAACTCAGAACGCAAAAAAAAAAAAAAGCTGAAAGAATTGCCGTTAAGCATTGTGTGCGACGTAGAAACGATTGCACTAGGTCGCCGCCCTAATAATAATGATGATGATGATGTGATCAAATACCATGTGACACATACTTATGAATAAAGGAACAAGACAGAGTACAGTGCACTTAAATGAAAAGAAATGACATGAAGGATTATCATGGTTTGTAGATTAATATTTAAAAAGTATGTTAAACGACTAAAATAAGCTAATTGGTACCGAGACGTAATTTTTGAAACAAGAAAAATAAGATTTACATTTAAAAGTCTCCAGAAAGTTTATGTTTATTACGAACACAGAAAGATAGGGCTCTTCTGCAAATAGAAAACTAACAATCAGAAGAAGTTATGTAAAGAGATATGAGAAAGCTGGAAACTATGTCAGCAATATAAAATACACAGAGAATAAGAGGGGATATAAATAAACACAAATACAAAAGGTTTCATTGGAATAATTAAGTAAATTTGTTCCGAGATATGCCAGTTCATACACACAGGGTAACTAAAGGCAACTCGTTAAAATATTACCGTTGACGACCACGTCAAGAAATCTCTCCTAATCGAACTATCAATTCCAACAACCGATAATAGAACTTTGAAAGCAAAATCAGAAAGCAAATGCTGAAAAATAGAAAAAAAAAATGATAAAATGTAATAATAGGCGCCTTGAGAATGATAAAAAAAAAGACGAAGATAGATAATGGCTAACCTAAACTCATAGACTTACACGTATATACAAAATATAAAAAAATAACTCTACTGTACAAGACACTGAATATAATATTAGAATACTTTCAAAACTATAGCAAACGTAAAACCGAAACAAAACACTACACGTTCCCAAGAAACACAGAACACTGGTTTATGAAGGAAAAGCACGCAAAAAGACCGCCGCCACTACTACTACTACTACTACTACTACTACAGGTACAGGACCGGAAATTTGGAGGGAGAAGTCTAGTCGATTACATCGACTCCTGCAGTGCTCAACTAATACTTATTTTATCGACTCAGTAAGGATGAAAAGCTAAGGGAACCTCGGCAGAATTTGAACTCAAAGCGTAAAAGCGGAAGAAATAGCACTTAGCATTTTGTCCGGCGTGCTAACGATTCTGCCATGTAGACACCTTCTAAAATAATTCTTTGAAATTTTTGGCACAAGGCTTGCAATTTTGATAGAGAGAGAATTAGCCAATACCATCGACACCAGTAATCTATTGGTGCTTATTTTATCGATCCCAAGAGGAACTAAGGTAAAGTTGACTTCGGTGTTAATTGAGGTTAGTATATAAAGAATAAGGAGAAATACCGCTAAGCATTGTGTCCAAGCATTGTGTACGATTCTGCCAGCTCGCCGTCTTCATAAATGGTTTCAAATTTTGGCACAAGGACAGCAGTTTTATAGGGAGCGGGTTAGTGGTTAGTCGATTACATCAGACCTCGGCTGGATATGAACTCAGAACATAAAAATCAGAAGAAGTATCTCATAGTATTTTGTCTGACAATCAAACGATTCTGACAATCAAACGATTCTGACATTCAAACGATTCTGACAATCAACAATATTAATGATTCTTTTTTTCATTAACCTCAAAGGCTTTGGAAAAAGGACACATTACACAGAAATCGTACGAGATAAAGGAAAAAAACAAACGAATAATAAAAGTACACATAGTATACAAATAAGTGATTTTACTGTCTTTTTGAGACAGGAGGGTCTTAATTTAGGGCCAATCAAGGAACTCCTCGAATGTAGGATTACTTTGATCATGAAGGTCAACTCTTACAGTATGTTTTCACCACTCCCTACCAGCCGGATAATGTCTGTTGGGGAAAAATCCACGCTAGAAAGCTATAGGGGACTAAGTGTCGACGAGAATGAAGTAACTGGTCTGCTCCACGTGGGATCTGTAGATGATTTCCAGAAATCCATTTCTCAACAGCGCTACTGAGGTAGAGATAATACCAGTTCGAGATAAACTCTACAGGCACAAAAATACCGTCAGACCAGCCTGTCTGGAATACGTACAGAACAATGAAACTGTTCTACATGCATTTGTTCAGTATCCGAACATTACTGATCTGTGGAGAATTGTTGAACGTCTGTTCTTGGATAAGGGACGAATTTGGCTATCACCTGGCTTCATCATATAGATCTCGTAGCTTTTCATTTAATTGCACGGAAAAAGAAGGCAGTTATCCTATGTGTCGTAGCTATAGCCAACGATGTTTTGCAATGAACAAAACCGAAATGTTTGAAGACACATTTTCCAAGGTTACTTGGAGAGGGAGGTGAGAACAGAGAGGGCGGTACTTTATCTTAGTAAGTTTGTTAAATGGTAGGTGCCAGTAGCGAAAAAGACAAAAATGAATGCATGTATTCTCAGTATGCACCTCCAATCTTCAGGTCCACACATGGCTTTCCACAAAATGGCCCAAATTTTCTCTGAATCCATTTTCGAGGGAATATAGAAACTGTGCTTTTTTAAACAAGCAAAAAATAAACACAGGTTTGTTACTTTTCTCCTCGTTTTTTCCTTGAGAAATTCGTTAGGCAAGAAGACACTGCTTTCGGATTTCTATAGCGGGTTAGTGGAATCTATGTTAGAAAACGCCTTGGGGGAGACCCTTGGCTACAATGAAAATCAGTTGGTCAACCTGTTCAGGAGAACGTTCGGGCCGGGGTATCTGGATAATTACCAGAAATCCCTGGCTTGGCAGTGCTTCCGTGCGGCGTTACCTGTTCGTGACAGGCTGTCAAGGCACGGAAGTGCCGTCTCACCGACATGCCCGAGATGTGGGCAAGATAGGAAAACCGTCTTGCACGCGTTCGTGGAGTGTCCGGAGTTATCGGGACTGATAGCTTTTGTCGAACAACTTTGTCAGTGATGGGAAGAGTACAGCTATCAGCTGAGTCTATCATCGAGATTGTGCCACCTCCTTTCCTTAACAGGGAAAGGAAGGCTTGTTTTCTCTGCGTAGTAGCCATACTGAAAGAAACAATATGGAAGACGCGTGTGAAAGGTATAGTGACAGGTACCTTTGTCTCTGGCCAGGGGCTGGTTAACTTTTTTTAGTTACCACCTCAGTAGTAAGATCAGGCTGGAGAGAAAGTGCCTGTCACGGGATATGTTTGTGAAAAAATGGAAACTTGTGGTGAGCAAGCTGGGTGCGAGTGGCATCAGGTAAGTGAGGTCGGGTTAAAAAGTAAAGGTTCTACCCAAATGGCCGGGTGCTTTTCTTTCAACGCTCCTCATTGCGGAACGCAATGACTTATTCAAAATTGAAAATTTTTATTGCATATTTCATCGATTCATTTTTTCATCCGATTGATTTGACATTTTTAAAACGTAACTGCTTCTTCACACTTTATGTTTGTCTGTCCTTGTTTGTCCCCTCTCTGTAATGCTTGTATGGCAAATCTATATGATATGAAATAAAGAAGACACTGTTTTTTGTGACGTTCTTCTGGCATCATTTTTTGCTTTTCCTGTAACCGACCCATGTCTAGTGGCTTCTGGTTCGTGTCGCAAACAAAAATTGAATGGCTGTCGTTTTTATAGCTTTGTTATTGAAGTTTGTGCTTTGCTATTTATATTTGTCAAAGTGTGAATGTGTTTACAACAGTGCCTGTTTGTTCAAATCGCACTTTTCTCTGTTTATCATTGATTTTGTTTCGTTTTCTTTGTTTCAAAATGTTCAAATTTGTTTTTGGAAGTGTATTCGTTGCCATCAAATCTTCTCGCTCTCCCAGATGATGCAATATTAAATCATTAGTAAACAAACACAATAGATGTTTGCAACAATATAATAAATAAATAACGACAAATCTTCTATTTTTTCTCCCCCAGAGTAATGGAATGGACGCTCAAATGTTCTAAAGCTCTTTGTTGGTAAAATGGAAACATAAAAATAAAATAAAATAAAATAAAACTCCTTTTCCTTCAAATGAACGTTGTAAAAATACTATAATTCCAAAATCCGTTACAGTCGTCGTCTGCTCATGGCAAACAACAACGACAATAACAATAATAAATGTTTTATTTCCTACGAGGGCAAAGCAAATACAAAACGCGAGTGTATCAAAATAAACGAAGTCCAAGAAATCGTCATACTAAATATACAATATAATGTAATCCTAGACTCAGTATGAAAAAAAAAAAGGACAAGCTGGTTGTGGATGGCATCTCCAAAGGTGCTTACTTACTTATTTATTTAAGCACATCTCTCCCTATGGAGACAAAGGCCATCGACAACATTTCTTTACCATTCTCGACTCTGGGACGACTTTTCTGCTTCTCTTCAGTTGGACTCCTGCTTTGTTGCGTCGCGTCATATATTTAGAATGAGAGAAAGCTATCGTTGTGCATCACTTTTGTCGACTACGGAAAGGCCTTCGACATCATCGAAAAGTACGCAATGCCGAAATCTTTGGAAATGCAAAGAGTTGAAGTGCAATACACCAAATTGCTCAGGGCTACGAACTCTTGGTGCACCATTGATATAGCTCTGCTGTTGCCACCAGTAAAAGTTCCTATTGAGAAAGGCGTCAAACAAAAAGATATTATCTCTACCATGCTCTTCTCTGAATGTCTCGAAATGGCCATTTGAGACATTGACAAGACGTGAACATGAACGGCGAGTCACTAACACACCTTCAATTCGAAGCTGACATAATACTCATAGCCGAAACCACAAATCGGTTGCAGACTATGCTGACAAAGCTGGATACCTATAGCTCAGCTGTAGCCATTAAAATAAATCACATGTAAACAAAATAAATGCGATCTGAAAACGTAGCACGAAGCCGAGTAGAGGCAGTAAGTAATGAAACCGAGGAAGTAAAGGGGAATACAGCGAATATGTACCGAAACATGGATGTTGAAATCTCAAGGTGAGTAAAGGGTAGGACGGAAAGTGTTTAGCTTAATAACTGATATGCTCAAAGTAAAGCTGGACAAGGCTCTACATACCAGTCTCTTCAATGGCACTGTCTTACTTGCGATGTTATTCGCAAGTGAAACGCGCGATACTACAAAGAGAGAAGAACGTCGATTGGCTACAACGGCCATAGAAAGATACATGCTAGGAGTATCGTTATGAAAGCATATTCGAAATGAGATTATTCGAGAACGGAGAGGAATGAATGATGTGGCCACAGAATACTGAAAGCACAAGTTCCGCAGAGCAGAATAAATGTGGATCCCTGCAGTTGCTGAGTGGTATCCAAGACATAAGAAGAAATTACCTGGAAGGCCTCTACGACGATAGAAAGACGATTTAGCGAAGCAATTTGGACCAAGAAGGAATAGAAGAGTGCAACCAAGAAAGATTGGCCAACAGTGTGTAACACCATCCAACAGTCTGGTCAACACAGTGATGTAATGAGATATATATATATATATACATATATATATATATATATATATATATATATATATATATATATATATATATATATATATATATATATATACACACAGGGATTGCACAAAATAATGGACACACCTTAAAATTTCAAGAAAATTAATTTTGATATGGGGTAGGACCGTCTTTGGCAGTAATTACAGCTTGAATTCTACGATGTATGGACTCGTACAAAGTTTGAATTGTTTCCAAAGGAATTTTTGTTCATTCTTCAGTTAAAATAGTCTCCAGTTCTTGTAGTGATGATGGTGGAAGATATCGACTCCTTACTTGTTTTTCAAAAACGCACCGTAAATGTTCAACAATCTTGGAACTGTGGTGGCTAGATAAGATGTTCAACTTCACTAGAATGTTCGTCGTGCCATTCAGTAACAACCTGAGCTGTGTGAATTGGTGCATTATCATCCTGAAAGATTGCGTTTCCCTCCGGAAACAGTTCCTCAACCATAGGATGAACTTGATCAGATAAAATGCTTAAATAGTCTTGACTATTAATTCTGCCATGAAGGGAAGCCATTGGGCCGGCGGATTTCCAGGATATAGCCCCCCACACCAGATCATCACAGATCCTCCTTCATATTTAACAGTTGGAAGAAGGCAGTCTAGGTCAAATGCTTCTTTTGGATGACTCTACACGTACACTCGGCCGGTGGTCGGAAATAAGGCAAAGGATGATTCATCCGAGAAAATGACATTCTTCCACTGCTCTAGGGTCCAATTCTGTAGGTTTCTACTCCACTCTAAACGCTTTGCAATGTTTAGTTTTGAAAGTAGTGGTTTTCTGTTTGCAGGTGTAGCTCCCGGTAAACAGTTTTTGTGGAAACTGGGTTCTCGAGGTGGTCATTAAGCTCTGCACTAATTTGGGAGCTGTACTTTTGTGATCCTTTCTAACAATTCACGTAAGAGTCCGACGGTCCCTATCTGAAAGTTTTGGTTTTGTTCTGGAGGGTTTTCCCTCTTTTTCAAAGGCAGTCATTACTTTCGAGACCGTACTTCTTGATATACCAAATATTTCGGCTGTTTTCGTTACGCTAGTGCTTGCCATACGAGCACCAACAATTTGACCACTTTAAAAGTCCGATAGATCTGTCATTTTAATGAATTTTAATTACCTTTTTCTGATATGTGAAAAGAAACAGCAATTTTAGCAAAACATATTAAACAACACTAATAATAAGTCAAAAAACATAAAAATAAACAAACTTTTGACGGTTTTAGAGATATTTCAAAATTATGATGCTAGGTGTTTCCATAATTTTGTCCAACCCCTGTATATGTGTTTATGTATTATATTATAAAGGATAAAATCATTCATGGTTTTATCAGGTGGTCAGCACGAAAATAAAAACCTTGTAGGTAAATTTTCTAAATACTATATTAATAATTATATACATAATTATAACAAGGGATCGGAAACAAGCCTCTCCACGTGCTGAAAATAGATACCAAATGACGCTAAAACCCACCTTAAAAACTCCCAAAAACATAGGTTGTAGGCGAGCAAAGTTTTTCTAGCTTACAACCTGTGTTTTGGGAGTTTTTGAGGTAGTTTTTTAGCGTCATTTGGAGTCTATTTTCAGCATAAGAGGAGATTTGTTTCTGATCCCTTGTTATAATTATGTATATAATCATTAGTATAGTATGTATATATAACGGGCTTTCACAGAGTTCTCAACAACTAAATTCACTGAGAAGGTGTTGGTCAGCCCTAGGGACTATAGTAGAAAGTATATTTATCCAATGTGCCGCGCAGTAGGACTGAACCCGAAACTATGTGGTTGCAAAAGCGAGCTTCTCAAGCTTACTTTATATTTTTCTGCTGATTCTACAAAGGATGAAAGGCAAAGTCGACTTTTGCGGGATTTGAACTCAGGAACAAAGTGTCTAAACAAACACCGCGAAGTATTCTATTCTGATACACTAACGATTCAGCCAATATTCTACCTTACTTCATTGCATTCATTTACAAATTCACGAACAATTCTATTGCAGGGGCGGGATGGGGTGGGGGTGGGGGGGCTGATCTGTCTCTCCCCAAACTAAACTATATTAATTGTAAAGTTTGAAAACGGTGTCCCCTGAAACCACGAGACACAATCGTATAGGACTCTTGCTTCTTGAAATGGTGATATGCTTCATAATCCATTGTAATGGTCACAGCGAAGTGGGGGTGGGTGGGTGGGTTTAGACGGGTTTACTTAATTGCTTCTGTTAGGTCATATCCACAGTACAACAGTAGAGTACGCTGTGGTCAGAACTTTTGACACTTTCGAGTACCTGTTCAACTTAGCCATCTGTAACTCTCACGTATGACACTTTAAGCAGACACACGCACATACACATAGAGAGAGAGAGAGAGAGAGAGAGAGAGAGAGAGAAAGAGTGATAGAGAGAGGAGAATATGTAGTAGGGCAGACAATAGATCTCTACGCGCGTACAGCCACGCCATGCATACACATTCACACACACACACGTGCGCGCATATCTAGTGGTCGTAATTGTAAAACTAATCACATTCATTGAAAACAACTTTGATAATAAAACAACACTGAATGCACCTGAGGTACATGATGACGGATTTGATAGAGCGAGAGAGAGAGAGAGAGAGAGAGAGAGAGAGAGAAATAAATTAATAACCAAACCGGCATTTAACAATTAAAAGCCAGATAGGGTGAGAGAGAGAGAGAGAGAGAGAGAGAGGGGGAGAAAGAAAGAAATAAGGAAAGACGGAGAGAAATAGAGAGACAAGGCAGGATAAAATTAGAAAATGTGTGCGAAAGTAGACAAAGTGATAAAAGATAAAAGTGAGAGAGAGAGAGAGAGAGGGGGAGAGAGAGAGGGGGAGAGAGAGAGAGGGAGAGAGAGGGAGAGAGAGAGAGAGAGAGAGAGAGAGAGAGAGAGAGTGACGGACAAAGGAGAAAACTAGGATTGGGAAGCAAAAAAAGACAGAGGCAAAAATATTGCAAAAGCCTCTCCTCCCTTGTGTTTCCTTCTATATTTCATCGAATCGCACATCTTTCTATCTTCAGTCTGCGTATTTATTTTGTATGTTCCAGCATGACCTTGACCTTGATAATTAAAACAAACCAAGCTAAAGATCTACAAGCTGAAAGCATGTTAAAGCCTCGTAACATTATTGGAATTACATGGAGAGGACGGCAGGGTCTCGGGTCTTGCTATTCCTAACAATGGAAGAAGATGGACATCGAAGAAGAGAGTGCCATGATCCTCGTAGAAGTACGGAACCAGGAAAAATAAAGAGGACGGGTCAAGAACTGGTATCTCATAGTGCCTGGACTAAAGAGGAAGGCCACATGGGTAGACCTTTTGAGACTGGAACTGATTCGTATCCCCTTCGTGCTTCTGGTGGTGTATAACGAATTCCCAACACCAACAACCTGCACAGATAGAGTTTGACGGGAGACCAGTTGTGTAGACTTTGTGAAAAAGGAGCAGCCTGGCACACATGTTGTCAGAGTGCAAAATAACACTTACTCAAGGGAGATACAAGTGGGGCCATGACCAGCTGCTTGCAACACTCTTACGCACCCTGGAACAGAAAAAGGCTTAAGAAATACCACCAACAGGGGAAAACAACACCAGCAGTTAAGTTCCTGAAAGAAGAAAGCCATGTAGGACAAATGGGGCTCAATCATGGGATATGAAAGTGGGCATGAGGGAAAGACTGTAGTTTCCTCAAGTCGTTCACAGAACCCTGAGGCCAGATGTAGTTTTGTGGTCAGAAAAGGCTAGGAAAATAATCTCGACCGAGCTTACAGTCTCGTGAGAAGAAGGATGCGATTATGCCTACGAATTGGCATTTATTTTATCAACACTGAAAGGATGAAAGACAGATTCAACCTCGGCGGAATTTGAACTCAACTTAAAGACTGACGAAGTGCTGCTGAGCAATCTTGTCTTGTGTGAAAGCGACTCTACCGAGCTCGCTGCCTTACAGCTTTATATAGTATATACATTGAAAGTACCACAAAGCAAGTTCAGATACGGATTAAAGAACACCTCTATGCCAGTGATTTTTCCGTCAAAAAATACCTACGGAAACGCAACACTTATGACAACCAAATTTCCATTGGAACTACGGAAAGAAACATTGGAAACTTAAGAATAAAAGAACCAATTTTAGTCAACGAGTACAGCCCAGGAATAAATAACAGATCGGAATTGTACACAGCTGATTGGATACTACAGTAATGCAAAAAAAACCTTCTCACACACACACACATGTACGCGCGCATGTGTTTGTTTCCCAATCCTCGTTTTCTCCTTTGCCCGTAACTCTCTCTCTCTTTATTTCCCCCTCTCTCTCTTTATTTTCCCCCTCTCTCTATCTTTCTCTTCACCCCCTCTCTCTCACTCTCTCTCACTCTCTCTCACTCTCTCTCACAACACAAAATGCTCGGCAGCACTCCGTCTGTCTTTAAGTTGAGTTCGAATTCCGCCGAGGTCGAATTTGTCTTTCGTTCTTTCGGTGTTGATAAAATAAACACCAGTTGAGCATTGGGGTTGATGTAATCGACTAGCCACCTCCCGCCAAAATTTTAATTCCTTGTACCGATTAATATCATATGCAATTCTGTGTGTGTGTGTGTGTGCATGTGTGTGTTGCTTCCTGTCTCTTAACCTTCCCCATGTTTGATCATCCCCATGTAGACCATTCCCATATTGACCATCCCAATTTCCTTTTCTCGTTTGGCTTTGACTCGTTCAGTCACACTTCTCTTGGCCTCTCGCTTCCCTCTCTACTCTGAACAAGATTTGTTTTTTCACCGTTTGTTGTTTTTCACCTTCCTATCTTTCTATCTTTTACGTTCTATCTTTCTATCTTTTACGTTCTATCTTTCTATCTTTTACGTTCTATCTTTCTATCTTTTACGTTCTATCTTTCTATCGTTTACGTTCTATCTTTTACGTTCTATCTTTCTATCTTTTACGTTCTATCTTTCTATCTTTTACGTTCTATCTTTCTATCTTTTACGTTCTATCTTTCTATCTTTTACGTTCTATCTTTCTATCTTTTACGTTCTATCTTTCTATCTTTTACGTTCTATCTTTCTATCTTTTACGTTCTATCTTTCTATCTTTTACGTTCTATCTTTCTATCTTTTACGTTCTATCTTTCTATCTTTTACGTTCTATCTTTCTATCTTTTACGTTCTATCTTTCTATCTTTTACGTTCTATCTTTTACGTTCTATCTTTTACGTTCTATCTTTCTATCTTTTACGTTCTATCTTTCTATCTTTTACGTTCTATCTTTCTATCTTTTACGTTCTATCTTTCTATCTTTTACGTTCTATCTTTCTATCTGTCCACTTTCCGTTTCCATTCTTACAGGTAATTTTTCATTGCGTTACTTATACATATGTCTTATCTTAAGTCCGCACAGCCTTTATTTTGTTTGTATATTTTATATTTATTCTCTTTGTATATTCACATTTATGTATGATACTCATGTGCGTTACTGTCATCAACGTTCGCTCACTATTCACAGCAGTTTTTCGCTGTTGACTCCACCAATTATTAAAGGCGTGAAATTGTATTTACATTTTTCAGCTAAGTGACGAAGAAAGAGCATATCCATACCTTATTTATGAATTTTCCTTTCGTTTCTTAGTCGTGTTTCTGTTTAATGTAATGCCACGCACCCATCTTATTTTCACCATATATATATATATATATATATATATATATATAATTTTATTTGTTTCAGTCATTTGACTGCAGCCATGCTGGAGCACTGCCTTAAAAGGTTTTAGTCGAAGAAATCGACCCCAGGACTTATTCTATCGGTCTCTTTTGCAGAACCGCTATTTTACGGAGACGTTAACACACCAACATCGGTTGTCTAGCGATGGCGAGAGCACACACACACACACACACACACACACACACACACACACACACACATATACGACGGGCATCTTCCAGTTTCCGACTACCAAATCCACTCACAAGGCTTTGATCGGTCCGAAGCTACAGTAGAAGACACTTGCCGAAGGTTCCACGCAGTGGAACGAAACCCGGAACCATATAGTTAAGAAGCGAGCTTCTTACCACACAGCCACGCCAGCGCATATATGAATACTAGATATTTTAGATATTATTTCTAAATTATTTATCCATTTTCTTTCGCACTAATATGTTATAGGGAAAGAGAAGATGGAACAGATACTCGTAATCATTCAAATGATAGAAGATGTGATACAGTGAATGCTGTAAAGCAAGCAGTAATCAGAGAGCAAGCTGTGACCGCGACAAATTTCAATTACCGGCAGAACCAGTTTACTTGCGTCTCTAATCGCTTCAAGAGAGCAAGAAAATATCAATATCCCATTAATTACCATCCCTTTATATAGATATATAAGACATTTGTGTTTCTATGTAATCACGTATACCACATTTGACACGGAGGGCATTTGTGTTTAGCTATAAGAAGCCAGTATTTAAAGAAGGGTTTCCTTTCCTAAAAGAAATTCCAAGGATGGAAAATGTTCTAGATTGTTGAAATATTAAACGTATGATACGTATCGAGATATTAAACGTATGATACAGTCAAATTCGTATGTATGCATGCAGGCATGCATGTACGTACGTATGTATGTATGTATGTATGTATGTATGTATGTATGTATGTATGTATGTATATGTAGTGCTGTTTTCGTTGGTGATGGTATTGTTAGTTTCAACCAAAATAGTGTTAGCGAAATTCCACGTGGTATAAGGTATATTTTTAAAATTTGGTCTGAATAACGTTACGTTGGTAAGTAAAACGTGTCTCCCTTATTTATAATGGGAGAAATCAATTACTGATTTATGCTGGAGGAGTCAGTATAAAAGTAGAAGGAAACGTTCAAAAATATATTTTAAACGGCTCTCTACTCCTGAACATCTGATTTTGATGGCGCCATGTATGTATGTATGTATGTATGTATACATATATGCATGTATACATATATGTATGTATACATATATGTGGAAGTGCATGGTTTAGTGGTTAGGGTGTTGCTATCATGATCCTAAGATTGTGGTTTCGATTCCTGGACGCGTTGTGTTCTTGAGCAAAGCACCTCATTTCACGTTGCTCCATTCAACTGGCAAAAATGAGCAATTCTGCGACGACCGGCGTCCTATCGATTGGTGGGAGAGGAGGTATTTTTGTATGTATGCATGTATGTGCAGATTTGTATGTTTTATTTATGCATATAGTTACATATCTAGACATGTTCATATATATTTAAATGATAAACTTTTGGAAAGTTTTACAGATTTTTACAGTTTCAATGATGGATTGGTTTTGTTGTCTTCGAATTAGCTTTCTCTGTTCTGGTTTTGAGAACTCTAATTTCTCAAGACTGGTATTTAGACAGTGTGTTACATATCCCAGGGCCCCAATAATTACAGATATAAAGCTGAACTTGTAATCTGGATAGAGTAACTGCAGGTTTCTCAACAGTTCAGCATAAGTGTTTTCTTTTTCACTGATCTTCAGCTTTATGTTAACATCCACTGGGCAACTAATTTTCACAACTGTGCACATTTTCTCTTCTCTATCCCAAATCATTATATCAGGTCTGCTGTGCTTACATTTTATCGAGTCCTTCACTGGTACATCCGACCAGTATTCCTTTTTATTATGAGTAGCTATGGCTTCTACCATCTTGTGGGCTTTTATTGCTTTGTCCTCGAGTTTATACTTCTGACATATTTCATTATAGAGTGTCCTAGCTACAACGTCATATCTCATCAGTAGATAATACCGTGATAACATTTTCGGACAACTGCTTATGATGTGGGTGATATCTTCAGTGTGAACTCCACAAAATCTGCATCAGTTGTCACATTTTACAGTTTTTCCTGCATCTCTATCCCTTTTGTGCATCACGTATTTGGTTGATATTTCCTGTTCCTGGATTGCAAACGCATACCCTTCAAAGTGGGAGGTAGTAATCCAGCTATTGGTCCGTGATAAACTGATTTGATGATCGATGTTACTATCATCTTGGAGCTTTCTACTAACATATCCATGCATAGTCTTCGGCTCATGTATGCTCATATTTTCATCTGATATGTTGCGGTAGAGTCGTGGGACTTCTTTGGCCATGTATTCTATGTTATCAGACAAAGAGTGTTGCTCAAGGAGCTGCCTTCCAAGTTTTATGATGCTATCAGCTTGGTCAAGGGATGCACTTCGACAATTGGTGGTTAAAAGATGTTACCGAAGGGATATGATGCGACATTCAAAGGCATTTTGGACCGATGTTAAGCCTCTGCCACCTTGTTTTGTATGTATGCATGTGTGTATGTGTGTATGTATGTATGTATGTATGTATGTATGTATGTATGTATGTACGTTCGTACGCACACATCTATCTATCTATCTATCTATCTATCTATCTATCTATCTATCTATCTATCTATCTATCTGCCTGTCTATATATCTATGAGGAGGGTTGTCAACAGGTGTAGCAGGGGACCGATCCTAGACGCGTAAGCTGTAGTCCGTTGAGAGGTGACCAAAAAACCTCATATTAGAGACAGTTTAAAATGACACCGAAAGAGAATAAACCTGACTTTTTGTTATAATAAAAAATTAATAAAGCTGACGTTTTATCAAATCACTTGAGATTACAAAATGTAATCCTGTGATAATCCGGTTAGGCTGTGTCCGAGTAATAATGAAATAATGAAATACTATAAAATTCACGAGAAATAACAGAACATTGAACAAGTGTACTAAGTATATAATTGCGTTGTAAGAAACGAAGAACTCCACGTCTGAGCAGTTGGTCTTCGTAACAAAACCAGCATTGTGGATGACGAACAGAAGTAGATATAGCGGAGTGAATAGAATGACATTTTTCAGTTAAAACAGTGAAGCAGAGTAAGAGAAAGGGTGTATTTGTTAGGTCTTTTATAAAGCGATATGCTAATCCTCGACTTATTTCTCCAGGATGTAATAAGCAGCAAAATTGGTGTTTTGTACAGAAAAATAATGTTCTTGGCCGTACAGGTACGTAGAGGAGTATGTGAGTGTAGGGAAGTGTGTCAGTATGGTGTGTGAGTGCGAGTCGGTGAGTGTGTTCTATGAAGTAGGAAATAATATTGATGATGCAGTGTATTGCTGAGCAAGTGGTCAGTCAGACATGAGGATGTAATTGGCCGCTGTAGGGATGGTGTGAAGGCACAGCAATATGCGTGTGAGTGACAGATGGGTTGTTTGGGGTGGAGGGAGTGGTGTATACGGCAGAGATGTACATAGCATGCTGTTTACTGGTTATGCGTATTGAAGGAGAAAGCATTGTTAGATATATCAACGTGAATTGTTAATTCCTGCGGAGTCCTTGTTTAGTCAGAAAATTAATTGTCATTCACGAAGCAAGCAAGAAACGGGAGACTCATGGTATAGAGCAACTTCGGCGAGATACAGGTAGATGTAACCAGGAGAACTAATTGACGGACTACAGGTCAGAGTGATCTTGTGTTGTTGCGTCGGATGTGTGAAAGGTATTTTCTCAAACGATCTGCTAATCCTCGACCTGTTTCTCCAGGATGTAATAAGCTGTAAAAATAGCGTTTTATACAGAAAAAATAATATTCTTGGTGGCACAGGTAAAGGGAACAATAATGTGGAAAGATGAGTTGGCTCGGTATAGAGTGGGGAAATTCTGGATAAAGGGACAGGAATTGTGGCTGGAGGAACAAACGAAAGATTCGGTTGGGTGTGGCGAGAGAAGAAGGAACTGTTGGCACACAAATTGCTGTCATGCCTGTAGGAGGAGGGGGAGGAGGAGAAGGAGGTGAAAAAGAGGGAGAGAGAGATTGGTTGATAGATTGATAGATAAACAGATTGATATATAGAGAAAGAGATTGATAGATAAATTGATAGATAGATAGATAGATAGATAGATAGATAGATAGATAGATAGATAGATAGAGAGAGAGAGGGGGGGGAGAGGGGGAGTGTGCGTGTGTGTGTGTGTTCAGAGAAGACGGGGGAAGTGACGAATTTAGATAAGAAGAGACAGAAAATCAGAACGATGAAGCATTGGCGAGATAAAGTGGAAATGTGCATTTGATATATTGCGTATGTGCAGATGTATGCGTATTTATGTATTAATCTATACACCAGGATATCTGAGTATGCATGATATCAGATCTGCAATAACGATTACACTCTGCTTCGCTGATGAGGTCCAATAATACAGAAACATTTGGAGTTGTTACTGAATTGCTAAATCTCAATTTCATTGCATTCTATAATTAATTAATTTTGATTAATTAAAATTCTCTAGTTATGTTTTTCACGAGCTTTAGTTAATAATGATTTTTTCTCATCACTAACAGTATAATTTCAAATTATTGATCTTGAATTAGCTTTCGAATAATTGATCTTGAATTAGCTTTCAAGATCAAATATTCTGATATCTACATTACTATTAAGTTCTCATGTAGCGTGAGTATTTCCCCTGTTTATTCTTTTAATTTTACCCTGCAATAATTTACAAAAAGAAGTTCTATATATTTTAATAGTTATCTATGATCTGAATTGAATATCAAACTATGATTCGCTGAAGAAGTCCAATAAAATTGAAACATGTTTGAAGTTCTCACCGTAATGATAAATATCAGACTCACTCCCAGCTATATTACATTTGTAAAATTTCCGGTCTCTGATCAAGCAGGCTTGAGTTTGGCTATGATTAGCTGACGAGGTCCAATACATCGAAACATGTATATAGCTGCTTCTTTGTCTACTAAGAAAGGTTAAATTTCCATTAAGTAATTAAATCAATTTACTCCTATTAATTCTTAATATATCGCAAAAAAAATATTTAAGAATCATGAATCTTGGGTAGTGGCTGAAAAAGTACGATCGCGAATACAAGCAGCCGAAAAAGAGTGTTCCTCTGAAAAGTAATTGGAGTGACGTTACTTGAGGGGGTACGTAGCCACTGCTTGAGGCGGTCGAGCCACTACTTTTCCGCAATGTGAGTTCACAACTTCGGCCATACGGACAATGTAGCTAGAATGTCTGAGAAAAGAATCGTAAAAAAGATTTTTTATGAATAAAACTGTCTGGCAGGACACTTGCTGGAAGGCCAAGAGTGAGTGTTGGAGAAAAACTATTGCCACGCGTGCAGCCGAAAGGAATACTCACTCGGTTACTTTGGAGGAGACCATCTGGATGACGTATCTGAGAATTTTAGCCCTCCCTCCTCAACGACCATAACAGGAATAATGAGCTATGAAGAAAGGTGAATGGATAAATCTAAATTTTTATCTTTTACTTGTTTCAGTCATTGAACTGTGGACATGCTGGAGCATCGCCTTGAAGAACTTAGAACAAATCGATCGCAGGACTTATGTACCGTAGAAGTAGAACTGAACCCGAAATGTACCGTGAAGTAGGACTGAACCAGAAATCTCACAGTTGCAAAGAGAGCTACTTCATCACTCGCTATGCCGAATGTGTTATCTTATTTCCTTTGAGAGTCACTAAGAATAACCGTTAGGTTTCTGTTTTTCTTTCTCCATCTAAGAGGTAAATTGTAATTGGGAAGTTCCGCTTATATCATTCACTCCGTTACTCTTACTTGACTGATTTAACAGACATGAGTAAAGTAAATACAATGCTAAAATAAGAGCGGTGCTCCAGCATGGCCGCAGTTCAGTGAATAGAATCTATAAGACAATAAAATAAGAAAATAAAAGAATACATTTAATTACTTTCTTTTAAAATTTTTGTATTAATCCTTACAGAATTTTCAGAATTTCTTAAAGATTTTTTGCGTGTATTTCTGTTTTTGTGTATTAAAATATGTTTTAGCAAGTGTGCGGCCGGGGAATATCTTCATCATGTTCTTTTTCTTCCTTTCTTTCTTTCTTTCTTTCTTTCTTTCTTTCTTTCTTTCTTTCTTTCTTTCTTTCTTTCCGTTTGTCCGTCCGTCCGTCCGTTTGTCTATGTATGTATGTATGTATGTATGTATGTATGTATGTATGTATGTATGTATGTATGTATCTTTCTTTTTTTCTGTTTGTCCGTCCGTCCATCCGTCTGCCTGTCTGTTTGTCTCTCTGTCTTCCCGTCTCTCTCTCTCTCTCTCTCTCTCTCTCTCTCTCTCTCTCTCTCTCTCTCTATCTATCTATCTGTCTGTGTGCTTGTCTGTCTACATACACACATTCATGTGTGTGTGTGTGTGTGTGTGTGTGTGTGTATGTATGTATGTATGTATGTATGTATGTGTGGAGGCGCAATGGCCCAGTTGTTAGGGCAGCGGACTCGCGGTCATAGGATTGCGGTTTCGATTCCCAGACCGGGCTTTGTCAGTGTTTATTGAGCGAAAACACCTAAAGCTCCACGAGGCTCCAGCAGGAGATGGTGGCGAACCCTGCTGTACTCTTTCACCACAACTTTTTCTCACTCTTACTTCCTGTTTCTGTTGTACCTGTAATTCAAAGGGTCAGCCTTGTCACACTGTGTCACGCTGAATCTCCCCGAGAACTACGTGAATGGTACACGTGTCTGTGGAGTGCTCAGCCACTTGCACGTTAATTTCACGAGAAGGCTGTTCCGTTGATCGGATCAACTGGAACCCTCAACGTCATAAGCGACGGAGTGCCAACAACATGTATGTATGTATACTTGTGTTTGCGTGTGTGTCTCACTGCCATTTGACAACAGGTGTTGGTTTGTTTACATCCGTGTAAGCTAGCGGTTTTGACAACAGAGACCGACATCCATCAAAGCGATTCCCCAACATGGCTACAGTCAAATGACTGAGATAAATAAAAGAGATTATACAAACAAGACGCAAAAGCCACAATTGACCAGGAACGATTCCCAAAAGACAAGACATGACACATAAAACGCATGGCACAAGATACAAGTAACACAACACATAACAAATAATATAAAGGTCACACAACACACAACACACTAGAGACGATATGCTACACGCATCAATGTATACTCAACATACAAGACAATGCACAACTCACAAAATATGACACTCCAGATGCAATAGATACTAGAGAATATAACACGCAATATATAACAGACACTAATCGAGACACAAGTTCCATCCCGGTTCTCTCTCTCTTTAAGGAGAGAGAGAGAAAGAGAGAAAGAGAAAGTGAGAGAGAGAGAGAGAGAGAGAGATAGAGAGGGAAAGAGAGAGAGAGATAGATAGAGAGGGAGAGAGAGAGAGAAAATGAAAAAGCTATACCGCATTCATGATCAATAGTTGAGTGAGAATATATATATATATATATATATATATATATATATATATATATATATATATATAGATGTATATATTGGGTTGTCCGGAAAGTTTGTGCCGATTTATAGTAGCTTACCTTTCGACTTATTTTAGAACATGGTTGAGTCCATAAAATAGGATTTGACTACACCTCCATTTAGAGCACAGTTTAAGCTATCTTTTCGTGGAAGAAGGTTTATGTTCCTATAACCTGTGTTAATTCTGTAACCCTTTAAAATGGAAGATAAGAAAGTTCGTTTTCGGCACTTGATGCTTTTCTTTTTCCATAAAGAGAAAAATGCCTCACAAGCAACCAAAGAAATATGCGCAGTTTATGGTGATGTTTCTTTATCCAAAAGAACTGGACGGAAATGGTTCGCAAGCTTCCGAGCTGGAGATTGTAGCCTTATTGATAAAGAGCGATCAGGCAGACCATCCACTACAGATGATGACCAAATCAAGTCATTAACTGAGAATAACCCACATTGCACAAACCGAAAATTGGCAGAAAGCCTCAACTTATCAAAATCCGTCGTTCATGAGCACCTGGTAAAGCTTGGATACATAAATCGCTACGATGTTTGGGTACCACATGAGTTGAGTGAGAAGAACCTTTTGGATCACATTTCCATTTGGGATTCGCTTTATAAACGGAATGAAACGCGCCTTTTTTAAAAGAAAATTGTGACAGGTGCTGAGAAATGGATTATCTACCGAAATGTTCAGAGAAAGCGATCCTGGAGTAAGCGACATGAGCCACCCTTAGCCACCCCAAAAGCTGGTCTTCACCCTTAAAAAGTCTTGCTTTGTGTCTGGTGGGATTGGAAAGGAATTCTGTACTATGAGCTTCTCTCAAGTAACCAGACAATTAATTCTGAGAAATACTGCACACAACTGGACGAGTTAAAAGCAGCAATTTAAGAGAAACGTTCAGAATTGGCCAACAGGAAGGCTGTTGTTTTCCAACATGATAATGCAAGACCGCACGTTTCTTTGGGAACTAGACAAAGATTGCTGCAGCTCGGCTGGGGTGTGTTACCCCACCCTCCATATTCACCAGATATTGCTCCTTCGGATTTCCACTTATTCAGGGCTCTGCAGAATAGTCTTAATGGTAAAAATTTCAATTCCTTGGATGACGTAAAAAGATACCTTGATGAATTCTTTGCCATGGATCCACCTCATTTCTGGGAAGAGGGTATTTTCAAGTTAAAGGAAAGATGGAGACGCATTGTGCAACAAAATGGTTCATATTTGGTTGATTAAAA
>NC_142934.1:73484040-73501540 GCF_046866305.1 Octopus bimaculoides | reverse complement strand
TGCTCAAAGTGCATTTGATATAGTAAACAGTTATAGAAAAATTACTGTTGCAATTAGCTGGCCGATCGAACAAAATTCTGCTACGTGCAAAAGGAGCCATATTATTTAATATAGCAATTTGAGTATCATCCTTAATGCATATACATTACGGAAAACCTCTAACTGTGGTATTCGTTTTGAGATAGTTTCTCTTAATGACGTCATGGAAAGCCTAATTAATTGCGGTATTTGAATATCAGTAACGGTGGATTTTGTTTTGGCATGCGGTTGTTAGTTGATATCTGTAACTGACAATTCCCTAAAAGTCTGAAATGCGCATTGAGCAATGCCACCATCGCTGCTAGATGATTTTCGTCTGCTTATTGATATATTTTTGTGCTTTTTTAAAGAAATCGTTCGTCTATAAGAGATACTATCTCAGAACGAATAGGCTTTCCATGATACAGCTGCTTTAAATATGATATAAAGATTGATATTTTAAACTAATACTGCTTCTGCTGCGTATATTGAGTGTGTGCTTATGTGTATGTATGTATGTATGTATGCATGTATGTATATATATATTCATACATGCATACACATATATTTAAGTGTGTGTGTGTATATATATAATGGTCGTCCACTCGTGACCGAGGAAGACCATTGCCGACCTTCAGGAACATTGTGCGCTCTAGGATTAACTTATATTTTGCATTTGCGGCTCCGTTGGTGGCTAATGAGCCCTGATCTTGACAAGCATACACGACTGCAAACAGTGCAGACCAAGCTTTCCCCATTCACTCTATGAGCCGTGCGCTTTCGCGCAGCTCGCTTAAGTTCTTCATGGTGGATACGTGCTCTCTCAAAAGTGTCGATCCCCTCCTTAACCTGCGTTCTCCATCTGTTGTGATGACAGGCATTGTTCTCCCAGTCAGTGTCCTGCATATCACAGGCCTTTAATATATATATATATATATATATATATATATATATATATATATATATATATATATATATATATATATATATAGACATATATAGATATTCATACACACACACATATATATGTATACACATACACACGCATATGTATGTATATGCATAGGTGTATATACATAGAAAAAACAAAACAAAACAAAACTGAAGAATTGGTTCAGAGATTATTTAATAACGTCGATTTACATGTATTTCATTAACAATGATATCGGTTTTATGAAGAAAATGTCTTATAAACACATTGCATTATTAAATCTTTAGAGATTGTATAGCAAACGTAAATTCACTTTAAATTCATCATGGACATCAGATAGTGTTATGATGTCAACAAACGCACACAAACATATTTGTTAATTCATAGAGTAGGCGGTTAATTTAATCGAATATCTGAATACTTGTCGAAATCGACGGAGAATCCATTACATACACTTACATATGTACATACAAACATACATATATATGACGAAGTGAATGTTCTGTCTTTTGAATTAACACTTGAAGTGGCTGAGTACTTCACCTCACCGACACGCGTAAACGTGTGTAGCCTTAACGTAATTGTTAATAAGTGTTAGTGTAATTCAGAGGGCGACTAGGCTGTACTCTTAAATTACGCTTATAGTCCATCCAACGGGCTTCAAGAGGGTCACCGTACACTCAGTTTGTCTACAATGCTTTGGCTTGTCCCGAAGTTACGATAAAAGAAAACTGATCTAGCTGCCACCCAATGAAATTAAACTCAAGACCTTTTGACAGCAAAGCGTATTCTTAACTACATGCTCATGCTTCATCGATACATACATACATACATACATACATACATACATACATACATACATACATACATATGCCGACTTTTCCAGCCTAAATCGGTAACTGGTTTATTTCTCTAGCATTTAATAAGTGAAACACCTTTTACTCGCCATCGTAGTGCTACCCTGAACAAATTTTGAAATATACAACTATACCAGGTGGAATCTCGCTAACACGATTATGGCTGAAACTAACACAGCCACAGATGAAACTAACAACGTCACCACCGATGAAAACAGAACTACTTCACCAGTAAGTTATTTAAGAAGACGTAAGTACTCTTCTCATTTTACTTGGACTCAACAACTAAACCAAGATTCACTTCGGTGCTATGAAAAAGCCCGAGATGATCCTTCAATCGGATACATGAAGCGGTTAAAACAATATTGGGACGAAGTTCATTCCAACTTAAATACCTTCACGGCGAAACAGCTCCGACAACAAGCTTCTTTTATAAAAAACGAATCAATTGGTCTTCGATCCTCCCAAAACACTGAAAATGGGTCAAAATCTGCCAGAAGCGGCGTAAACAATAATGTAAACAAACCACCGCTCCCAGAGTCATTATTTGTATTTTGAGTGTAATTGTTAGATTTTTAATAAGGTTTGAAGATTGGAAGAGGTGGTTGATACCATCAACCCCAGTCAAGCAATGGCACTTTATTTTTGGACATCCTGAAAGGATGAAAGTTGACCTTAGCAAGGTTTGAAATGAGAACGTAAAGAGCCGGAACTGTAAAAGTAATTTTTTTCTGGCGCTCTAACGATTCAGCCAGCTTGTCGCATAACAGCCGCATTGGTTTCAAATGGTTTGAAAATTTGGCACAGAACTAGCAATTTCAGGGGAGAGGGCAAATCGATTACATCAACCCTAATGCTTTGCTGATACTTATTTTATTGACCCCAAGAGGATGAAAGGCAAAGTCGACCTCGAAGGAGTTTGAACTCAGAATGTTAAAGAGCTGAACAAATGCATCTTCTGACGCTCTAACGATTCTGCCAGCTTGCCACCCAAAATCCATAATGCCAACAAATATATAGAACCGTCGCCGCCGCTGCCAGCACCATCACTACCAGCACCACCAGCGCCACCACCAACAACGAATGAGACTACACATGAAACAACACCACCACCGCAGCTACAACCACCATAGCTACGACCACCAACACCACTAACGACATCAACAACATCATCAATAGCAGGAATTAACGCTAACAAGCCAAGCACCAAAATAAACGACTGAATTTTCTTTGATGAATTCTCACAACATCCAATACTTTCATGTCTATCTTACTACTGTGACGTAGATCTTACTTCAGATCTCACGTATCAATGGAATGATCTCTCTTTCTCTTTCTCTGTGTGTGTCTTTCTGTATCTCCGTCTATGTGTGTGTGTGTGTGTATACATACATTCATACATACGTACTTACATACATAATACATACATACATATATAAGTATGTATGTATATATATATATATATAAATATATTATAGGATATCATATTATATCTAATAATCTGCCTAGTATAGCGTGTGTGTGTGTTTGTATATATTTTATTCTTTTAGTGTTACTTTTTTTTTGATTATTCTAGTCATTTGATTGCGGCCATGTTAGGTGCCGCCTTAAAGGGTTTAATCGATCGGATCGATCCTAGTGTTTATTTGAAGTCTGGAACTAATTCATTCGTTCACATTTTGCCGAACCTCTAGCTTACGGGGAAGAAAACAAAGTCACACCGCTTGTTAAGTGGTGAAAGACAAAAACAAACACGCACACATACATATATGTATGTATATATGTATGTATGCATGTATGTATGCACACACACACACACACGCACACAATGAACTTCTTTATAGTTTCACTCACAAGACCTTGGTCGACCCGGTGGAAGACAATTCCTCAAGGTGCCACGTAGTGGGACTGAACCCGAAACCGTGGCGTTGCGAAGTAACTTTAACCTCAACCTCACCTGCAACTCGCTTTTAATGGTTTTATTCGATCCTACCAACTCCTGTATTTATTTCAGTCGAGGATTTATTTTACCAGTTTCTATCGAATGGCTAAGTTACATCAAGCGATGTAAACACCGGTTGACACCAGAACACACAACCATAAACACATACATGCAAACCTACATACACTTACATACTCATATATAGACACATTTGCACACATACACACACACACATATAGACACGCACACGAATACACGCATGCACACACAAGCATGTGGAGGCGCAATAGCCCAGTGGTTAGGGCAGCGGACTCGTGGTTATAGGATCGCGGTTTCGATTCCCAGCCCGGGCGTTGTGAGTGTTTATTGAGCGAAAAACACCTAAAGATCCACGAGGCTCCGGCAGGGGATGGTGGCGAACCCTGCTGTACTCTTTCACCACAACTTTCTCTCACTCTTACTTCCTGTTTCTGTTGTGCCTGTATTTCAAAGGGCCAGCCTTGTCACACTCTGTGTCACGCTGAATCTCCCCGAGAACTACGTGAATGGTACACGTGTCTGTGGAGTGCTCAGCCACTTGCACGTTAATTTCACGAGCAGGCTGTTCCATTGATCGGATCAACTGGAACCCTCGTCGTCGTATGCGATGGAGTGCCATCATCATACAAGCATACATACACACACACACATACACACATAAGTATACATATACGAGTGGCTCTCCGTTGATTTCGACGATGAAGATTTAGTTGTTCATTCAACTGAATTATCTGCTCATCGAATTAGCATGTAAGTGGGAAAACATCCCACAGAACATTAACATAATTCTCAGGTAGGATCAATATTGAAATTTATATATATAGTTTGTATATATAAACTATGAAGTTTATATACATACATGCTGTACAACATGTAATTATAAAAACTTCATAGAAGCCCTAAGATCTTCATACATTTTTCGCCAACCAATTTCACTCATTGGAGATATAGAAAATAATATTTGCCTTAGATGTCACGCTGTGCAATGGAACCTCGGACCACGTGATTGCGAAGCGAACTTCTCAACTATTTGCCCATACCGTGCCTACACTCACCCATACATTTCTCCTCCACCTCACATGCTCGCATGCGCACACACAATCATACACACGTAAGCGCCCATACACACACACATATATACGTAAACGCACGCACACACTCATACACACACGTACAAATATACACGACGAGATTCTACCCCCTTTCTTATTTTTCTACCCGAATTTTTCTACTCACATAGGTGTGGTCACTCAGATGCTACAGTAGGGAAGTCACTAGCTATAGCTGCTGCGATATACAAATGAATCTTGAACCGCGCTGATGGGAAGCCATTTTCATAACTACACGGCTATATCTACGTCTACAAGTAGCTGACTGTATTCATAAATTTCAAATGGCATCCAAGTGAAATCATAGAACCGTACATCAACTGCGAGATCCAACGATACCAACAGCGATTGTGGAATTCGTTGAAAGAAAATTACAAATGAGTTATACTCTACGGTTCGTTATACTGATTACGACTAGTAAATCAATCACGGGTAATGACATTATTATAGTTTCTGTAGGCAGAATATATTAACATAATGATATTTTGCAAAAGTTACAAAGCATATATTTAAATGATCAGGCGAATAAGTTAAGATATGGTACTTCCTTGTTATATACAGAAGACCTTAGTCAGATCCGTTCCTGCACCGCATTCAGTATGCTTCACAACAGCTCATTTCATTATTCTTTTAGACGTTTGGTAAACAAGAAAAGGGGATAAGACTGACTTTCGCTAAAGCCACACGAAGATTGATTAACTTCTCCATAAGCTACTGAAAAAATGCAGTGATCTCTGTTTAACGAACAACCTAAAAGCGATCAGTCTGGTACCCACCTATTTTTATTGAAGCACATTGTTGGCAACGCGCGTTAACTGGAATATCGATGTTACATGTCTGACTCAAAGTTACAACCATATGTTTAATAAATACGGTTTAACCTCGTGGCAGAAGTAAACCCCTATTACTAAGACACTGAACATACAGCAAGAAGTTAAGCGAATCCTGACGAGGTTTAAATGTAAGTTGAAATTAGTCGAAATGATCTTTCCTCTATGTATATGTGTGTACATGTGTGTGAGTGTGTATGTACATATGTGTGTGTTTTCCTATTTTTATATGTATGTGTGTGTATATATATTATCTCTCTCTATTCTTTTATTCTTTTACTTGTTTCAGTCATTTGATCGCGGCCATGCTGGAGAACTGGCTTGAAAGTGTGAGATGCTTGCATCACCTAGGTTTCTCAAGCGGTCACGGTGCGTGTATTTGTATTCATAAACATTAGTGTGAAGAAGGAACGGGGTACCCAAAACTATAAAAGTAAAGTGATATAATTTATTGAAAGCCAAAAACTTCCTAAATCGTAACTGTGGCTTTCTCATTGTCAATTCTGAAGATAATCGTCTGAAAATCGGCAACGAGAAGCTCAGAACAGCCATTTGTGATGTTCCAGTTCAGAATAAAGTTTATGTTAGGGTGTATGTAAGTATGTATATACATACATACATACATACATACATACATACATACATGCATGCATGCATACATACATACATACATGCATGCATACATACATAATACATACACACACAGATATACATGCATATATACATATGCATAGATAACCTTAAAAAGTACACAGACACTGAAACATTGGTACATCTGTAGCTATTCATTTATATAATTTTATTTATTCTTCAATGCATTCAGACTTTTCTTTTTTTTCGAGTCTTAGTCTTCTTGGATGCAAATCGTAAACGTTCATTTCATCTATGTGTGTGTGTGTGCGCGCGCGTGTGTGTATACACATGTATATATGTATGTATATATCTATATGTATATATATGTATTAATATGTATACATATGTATATATATATATATATATATATATATATATATATATATATATATATATATATATATATATATATACATATGCATACATGCATACATACATACATACATACATACATAATACATGCACACACACACACACACACACACACACACACACACACACATACAAACATATATATATATATATACATATGTGTATGTATATGCTCATATGCATACAACATACACATATAAATACACATATAGACATATACTGATATATGTTTAAGTTCGTATAGCTGTAATATTACATGTATTGGCGACTGAGACACATTCCCTATCATGCAATTTCTTCTCTTTATTATTGTTCAAGTTATTAACGTATTCGTCTCCCATATTGGTTAGTTGGTTGATTGGATGTATATACATGCAGGCTAGAATGCCGGCTAGAATCGTTGAAATACTGGCTGTTTGGCAGGTGATGGCTGTTAGCTGGATGATTGGTTAGGAGTACGGCGTGGTAACAAATTCGTTCGTTCCTGCCCAACTGACGGTCTGTCACGAGCGACACGTATCGCCATGTTGTTTCAGCTACGATGAATTAATGCCTGACAAGCCCCGGAAGCGCCGAATGTCGATGACAATGGCGTTGCTATTTTGAGCATGACAAATGTCACATCTAAATTGCCGTCTGCAACAATACTAGCTTGAAACGAATCTTCCCTATGTTGCATGTGCTCATGATGTACTCACGCATAACACAGTGCAACCGCTGTGTTGAGCAAAACGCGGAGAAGGCATACACATACATACATACATACATACATACATATGTGTATGTATGCACGTATGTGTATTCTTGTATACACACACACACACACACACACACACACATATATATATAATGTATATATACCATATACGCTTGTAATATATATGCACATATGTGTGCATATTATATATATGTATATGTATGTACATATATATATATGTAAATATATATTTATGTATATATACACACATAAATATATATATATATTTATGTATGTGTGTATGTATGTATCTATCTATACATGTATACGCGCATATGTTACATGTGTGTGAGTGTCTGTATGTCTATGTATGTTTGTGTGCACCTGTGTGCGCACACATACAGATACACACAGTTTTTTTCCTTTATTTTCTAATAAATTCGTATTCATATATGTATGTGAGATTGTAAACATATATATGTATGAGTGTATGTATGTATGTATGTATATATGTATGCATGTATGTATATATATATATATATATATATATATATATATATATATATATATATATATATATATATATATATATATATATATATATATATTATTTTGTTTTAAACAAAATAATATATTCCTCTATACACAATCATACAAAACCCCTTTTTTTGTATTTATTTTTACTCACACACACACACACACACACACACACACACACACACACACACACACACACACGCGCACACACACACACACACACACACACATATATATATATATATATGTATGTGTATGTATATGGATGCATATATATATATGTAGGTAAGTATGGATGGATTATGCTTGTCTGCCTGTATGTTTCTCTGTGAATATGTATTTCTAATTCCTTTGTATATATGGTACTTATAAATCTCCGTAAACGATGTATAAATTGAAATATTGTATACACTTATATGTCCATTTCTATGCTAATCAAAGGGAAGTTCCGTATGTCTGTATGTGTGCATAAGTGTGTGTGTGTGTGAGAGAAAGGGTATGTCGATGTCGATCTGAGTGTGTATATGTATGTATGCGTCTATATATACCGGTACATGTCCGCTGTACTGTTTTTGAGTCTGTATAAGTATGTGTGCGTACACAGTCTGTGCGTGCACACAGATACACAAAACACTCGCAGACATACAGACACACACATACGCGGATACTTATAGGATTGTTTTGGAAGTTATGTCGAGGTAGTGGGTGTATGAATGTGTGCATTTTGCGTGCCATGTATGCGTGAGTGAGCTTTTTTTGTATATGGACGTGTGTGTGTATAAGGCTTATATCTATGGCTGTGGGTTTTTCATGTTTGTTTTGTCCCATTGTTCGGACAATTTTTAAAATGAAGTTCTTTTGGTGTTAGTATTGTGACATGATTTTAGCACGCCGGGCGAAATGCTTAACGGCATTTCGTGTCTTTACGTTCTGAGTTCAAATTCCGCCGAGGTCGACTTTGCCTTTTATTCTTTTTTTTTTAGGCGGGGGGGGTCAATAAATTAAGTACCAGTTGCGTCCTGGGATAGATCTATGCAACTGGCCCGCTCCCCCAAAATTCCGGGCCTTGTGCCTAGAGTAGAAAAGCTTATCGAAGGCAGTAACAAGGCGGCGAGCTAGCAGAATCGTTAGCACGCCGGGCGGAATGCTTTGCGGTATTTCGTCTGTCTTTATGTTCTGAGTTCAAATTCCGCAGAGGTCGACTTTGGCTTTCACCCTTTTGGGGTCGATAAATTAAGTACCAGTTGCGTACTGGGGTCGATCTAATCGACTGCCCCTCCCTTCCCCCAAAATTTCGGGCCTTGTACCTAGAGTGCAGCGGAGCCAGATACCTGATACATTTACATATGATGGTGCACAACCTTACACACACGCGCGCACACACACGAAATAAACAAAAGAAAAAAACAAAACGAGCCCCAGTTCTATATTTAAGAGATGAGGAATTATGCACATTATTTACATTATTTACATTCGACGGATATTTGTCCTCAAACAAGATGAGGACAAATAACGTGAAAACGAGCCCTATCATAAACTCACCAACAAATCCTAAATAATTTAACACACTCTTCCTCCTACGATTTCAGGAAATATAAATACCAGTCACACACAAAAAAAAAAAAAATGAATAACCAATAGAGAAGTCAGAAAAATGCCACCCTCTCAATGAACACGGCAAGTAAACTAATAAACAGACACAAGCACTAGATCACACACCAAAGGGTATAAATACACCACTGAAGAAGCACAGTACGCTGAAATCACGTGATCTGGAAGATGCTTCTCGTCTGTTATGATACATGTCCGTGCTCTTATCCACATACGTCTAAATGAGAAGACCTCTCAAGTGCAATACCACAATATTCAGCGTTCTAACAACACACCCACATCAAGTAGGATATGAAGATTGCCACTCGGTATCAATACTGCTTTCGTCGCCAATATCTATTTTGTACGTATTAATGTATTTCTCTCCCTCTCTCTCTATCTTTCTATCTATCTATCTTTCTATCTATCTATCTATCTATCTATCCATCTATCTATCTATCTATCTATCTATCTATCTATCTATCTATCTATCTATCTATCTATCATTTTGCTTTTTCTGTAATAAGCGTAGGTATGACTGTATGGTTAAAAAACTCACTTCAAAATCATATGATTTTGGATTTGATTCCACCGTGCTCGGCCTTTGACGACTATTTCCTACTGTAGCTTCGAGTTGTCCAATAACGTACGATTGGAATTTGCTTATGTTTTTGTTTGGTGAGTTTGAAAGTGAAGAGTCCACGATAATTGCAGGTAGTCAGAGGCTGGCGAAATTCATGCTGTTAATATTCTGTATAAACTGTTGCCGGTTAATACCTGCTGGAATGATAAGAACGGGGATGTCATTCCAGAAAGACGATAATCTGGGGATGAAGGATTGGACGTAATGGTTTGCACAGGGAAGGGGAAAGTTGAATACATCAAATACCTTGAGAAGTACAGAGACGTGTGAATCTAGGGTGCCTGAATGGCAGAGGTACAAAACCAACCAGAACTGAGGAACAGAGATCATTATTAGCAGTGATAGAGAAGACAGAGAGAGGAGACAATATGCTTGAGGGCCAGAGAATAGAGCATCCACTTATGCACTAAACTCTGGCCTTCTCTAGTTGCGATCTAGAATGTCTATGTGCTTTGCAACAGCATCGTACAAGATATGGGAGCATTACTGCATTGTGGAACTCACTCGATCCTTGCAGCGTCAACAGTTGCTGGGCTTTGAAATAACTTCTGGCTCTTTAGAGAAGGACTAGTCTTTTGGATGTAGCCCTAGCTGTGCTAAGGATGTCTATTCGCCAGGAGAGATCCTCAATGATTGTGAGGCTCAGCAAGAAAGTTCAGTGGTGTTTTCTTGATATAAGCAGCACTTAATTTTTCAGCTGTTAAAAATGAGAAGGTTAGCATGGCCTTACTAGAGGATGCTCTCAATGTCTCCGTTTGTCGAATTAATGCAGGATTGTCGTGTGGTATCTTGGTTACAAGCAGATGATTCTTGATAAGGGAAGATTAAGGAGGAATGAAAGGTCATGTCGTATGCACACAAAATAACAAAAATATTTCGAGTTTCTCCTTCGAAAGGACAATGAACAAAAAGAATGACATGAAACACCAACAGTTGGCTGCCCAGTTCTGGCTAAGAAGGAATATATTCACAGACACAACAGATTTCAGACCTACATACACTGGAAGCTATGACAACACTATGAAATAACAACAGAAAAAAGATGGTAAAGGCACACGCCAGAAAAGGTCATAGAAAATGAGAAAGCAACCATACTATGGGATATGCCAATACACACAGATAGAGAAATTAAGGCTAATAGGCCAGATATAGTTGTCAGAGATCATCAAGTAAGAAAATGCATTCTAATTGATGTATCAATACCAACAGATGACAATGTTTCTCTAAAAGAAATAGAGAAACTTTCAAAATACAAAGACCTGGAAATAGAGGTAACTCGAATGTGGAACCTGAAAACAGAAACAATTCCTATCATAGTGGGCGCATTAGGTATAATAAAAAATATTCAGACAAATACAAAACAAAAACACCAGGACTAACAAATATTTGCTTACCAACCACATGGTTCCGGGTTCAGTCCCACTGCGTGGCACCTTGGGCAAGTGTCTTCTACTATAGCTTCGGGCCGACCAAAGCCTTGTGAGTGGATTTGGTAGACGGAAACTGAAAGAAGACCGTCGTATATATGTATATGTATATATATATATGTGTGTGTTTGTGTGTCTGTGTTTGTCCCCCCAACATCGCTTGACAACCGATGCTGGTGTGTTTACGTCCGCGTAACTTAGCGGTTCGGCAAAAGAGACCGATAGAATAAGTAATAGGCTTCCAAAGAATAAGTCCTGGGGTCGATTTGCTCGACTAAAGGCGGTGCTCCAGCATGGCTGCAGTCAATTGACTGAAACAAGTAAAAGAGTAAAGAATAAAGAGTAACATAAAATAGCACTACTAGGCACCGCACATCTTACGTAAAACACTTTCAATACAGTAACTATAAGAGCATCACAACAAACTACAGCACACAGCCAAGGTACACAGAGCTGCGCTCGGTAGTTAAGTGAAAGCACGTTAAAAAAATAAAACTACTGAATAATAATAATGATAATAATAATAATGATAATAATAATAATAATAATGATAATAATGATAATAATAATAATAATAATAATAATAATAATAATAATAATAATAATAATAATAATGATAATAATAATAATAATAATAATAATAATAATAATGATAATAATAATAATAATAATAACAATAATAATAATAATAATAATAGCACCGGGCTGAATAACAACATGGATGTGCTACACCGGGCTCCCTATACAAAAACATATCTAATCCAATAACATCGATGGAATTAGCCAAAAGAACCGGTGGAAGATTTGAAGGAAGCGGTCTTTTAACGAAGATAATTTTTTTAAGAATATTTTTTATTCTTAAAAAATGAAATTTCACTGCAATACAAAGCACAGGACCTCCTATGTACGATGTCTCAATGAAACACGTGCGATCACACACGCAAAACCAACACCGGAAAGTTTACAAACTATATAAAAAAAAGAAATGGAACAAAATAGTAAGTACATATATTGAATAATTACGCATACACTTGAACGTGTACACAATGATATATACGTTTTGATACCCATAGAACTACACATGCATCTTAATGTTTACAGAACTACGTAAAAATCACAGGACACACTTACGGATACGAAAACACATATCACAAACGAAGCAAAACCAAAACTTTTTTTCTTTCTTCTTTGTTTATTTTCATTTTGTGAACAAATACAGACAGTGAACCATTCATAAGTTTAAAACGCCACACACACACAAAAATACACTATGCCTGGAGATAAATCTATCAACAAAAAAAATACAGATGAATACCGATCTGCTAGCCTTAAAAAACTACGCTACGAGCAATGTTTACATGCTGAGAACTCGGTGACGGTGTTGTCTCAAAAAACTGACCCTAAACAGACAAATCCGTCCCCGAATGTCAACGCCAAAGCTCGTCATGCTTCAATGATAACAAGGCAGATCACAAACCAGAGTGGTTATCGACCGAATCACAAAGGGCCACTCACTCGAAATAGATCTGCTAGCCTTAAGAAGCTACGTCACGAAAGCTCGGAGACGGTGTTGTCTCAAAAAACTTACCCTAAACAGACAGATCCGTCCCCTAGCGTCAACGTCGAAGCTTGTTATGCCTCACTGTTAATAAAACAAAATATAAACCGCAATGGTCATAGACCGGATTATAAAGGACCACTTACTCGGATAATGAACCAGATCCGAGACGAGAAATCTGCTACTGGTTCAAATCTTCCCGACACACAGGAGCTGGAAGTACCCCACAACCGGAATATTCCAACAGATGGCCATCCATGCTCGTCATCAAATAACCAAAAGAAAAAGAATGAAAAATGGTCTAGGGAAGATAATAAAGAAGTTCTTAGAGCCTTCTACCGTGCCATATATTTCCCTACAGATAAATCTAATACTGTACAAACCTACTTAAACTGGAGACAGAAACACCTTGCAGTAAGACCCTACATAGACAGTAATAAACTTGCCAACGTCAGAAGAAACATTATAAAAAAAAAATTACTAACTGAAGTAGAGATTGACCAAATTAAGCAAGCAGTAAAGGATAAAAAGAATGAAACTGCAGCTAAAGAAGATACTACAGAGGAAATAATTATAAACCAGCCCAAGGCTGATGAAAATACAGTAATAATTGAAAGAGTTAAGGTAACTGATAGGCAAAATAAAATACTCTCTGAACCAACCATAAACACTAAGGCAGGTGAAAATCAAATAGATGAAGGAAGTCATACAGAAATCGACGCAACAGAACTACATGATCTAAAAAATCAAATCATGATTGAATGGCTGAAAATTAAAGAAACTAGTATGAATGAACGCGACACTCTCCCCAAAATTCGCAATTCTAACCAAAACCTGAAAATAATTGGTAAAATCCGCCTTGCACTTAAGGATATAATTTCAGCTAATGATGTTGATATTACAGATCTCAACCACCTGTACTATGCATCCGCAAGAATCTCAACGATTCTATGTGGTGAAAAGATTAGAAAAAGACAACACTCCCACAAAAAGCCTTCTTGGCAAGAACGCATTCAACACCAAATTAAGCTGCTTAGATCTGACATAGAATGTTTGAAAAACCTTAAATTTGACAAGAGTATCAAACCTACAAAGACCCAAAAACTAAAGAAAAAATATAACATGAAAACCATAGTTGACATTGATGCCACCATAGAAACCATCAAGCAAAAGGTATGTGCTAAAGCTGCCCGCATAGCAAGGTATGAAAAGCGTGTTAAATTCTTCCGAGATAATAACATGTTCAAAAATAACCCCAAAAATTTCTACAGGAAGATAGGGAAAACACCAGTAACAATAAAGTCTGTCCCATCAAAAGAAGAAGTGCAAGAATTTTGGAATAAAATCTGGGCAGAAGATAAAACACACAATGAAAAGGCCCCTTGGATTGATAGAATAGCTACAGACCTAGACTCCTTAGAGGAGCAAAAGTGGGAGGGGGTCAGGGTAGAAGATATAAGATCTGCTCTCAGGAGGTCAAGCAAATGGAAGTCTCCAGGAAAGGATAAAATTCCTAACTTCTGGTTGAATGCCTTCCCAGAAAGCCATGAACTGCTAACAAAACTTTACAACGATGTTTTGCAAAATCCTAGTTTGATGCCCTCTTGGCTAGTTAATGGTTTAACATTCCTGCTTCCAAAAAATGAGGAAACAAACGAACCAAAAAATTATCGCCCCATAACCTGCTTAACAACAATGTATAAGACGCTAACATCTGTCCTAACCGAGTACACCTATAGTTTTTTAATAGAAAGTAGCATATTCCCTAATGAGCAAAAGGGATGTAAACGTGGATCTTATGGTTGTAAAGATCAGCTACTCATCAATAAGATGATCTTAGAAGATTGTCACAAGCGACACAAAAACTTGTCAATAGCCTGGATAGACTATAAAAAGGCCTTTGATAGCCTACCACATAGCTGGATTAGGAAATGTCTGGAAATGTATAAAATAGCTCCTACTCTGCGAAACTTTTTATCTGTAAGTATGAGATCATGGAGAACCACACTGATGTTGAACAATGACAATGAATCTCTAAATGCTGGAGATGTAAGAATTTCATGTGGCATTTTCCAGGGTGACTCACTATCACCACTCCTCTTCTGTCTAGCCCTAATACCGCTCTCAAAATTGCTCAATGATGCACAGTATGGTTATAAAATATTTGATAAAAATATAAATCATCTCATTTACATGGATGATTTAAAGCTCTTTGCAAAAAATGACCAACAACTCAAAGGCCTACTAGCGATTGTTAAACAATTCAGTGATGACATCAGGATGCAATTTGGCCTTGATAAATGTGCAAAAGCTATCTTTATCAAAGGAAAAATGACAAATACATCTAATGTGAACCTTGACCAGCAAAATGTCATAAAAGAGTTAGAACCAGCGGAGAGCTACAAATACCTAGGGGTAATTGAAGGGGACAATATCAAGCACTCAGTGATGAGGGAAAGGATCAGAAGAGAATGTTATCGCAGGGTGAGAGCAATACTGAAGACAGAGCTGAACGCGAGAAACAGGATCGAAGCGATCAATGCTCTAGCCATACCAGTCGTGACTTACAGTTTCAACATCGTTAACTGGTCAATTACTGAAATATGTAATGTTGACAGAAAAATACGAAAACTGTTGACAATGCATAGAATGCACCACCCTAAGGCAGATATAGAACGTCTTTATCTGCCAAGAAAAGAGGGAGGTCGAGGACTACTACAGCTGGCATTATCAATGAAGGTAGCCACAATTGGCCTAGACACCTATATGAAAAACTCTGAGGACTGGATGCTAAAACTTGTCTTAAAATATGAAAGCAAGAAAGCATCTTACTCAGTAACAAAACAGGCAAAGGAATATCTAAGTGAATTCCAATTGCAACAAATTCAAGAATTAGACGAACTAGAAACACCTACAGAAAAAGCTAAGCGCTTGAAAACCCGTGCTAAAATTGCTGCCTTAGCTATTATGACTGAAAAATGGCATGGAAAACCTCTCAATGGCAAATACCCAAAGAGAGCGAATAATGCAGATATTGACAAAGCCCTTACCCACCAATGGTTAATGGCCTCTGGATTGAAATCAGAAACAGAGGGGTTTATCATAGCAGCCCAAGATCAATGCCTACCTACAAAGAACTACCAGGCCAACATATTAAAGAACGGCAGCTCCCCATTATGTCGTATATGCCAACAACAAAATGAGACCATCGATCATGTTGTCTCCATGTGCAGTCTGCTTGCGCCTACAGAGTATCTCAACAGGCATGATAGAGCTGCACAATATATTCACTGGGTAATATGCAAAAACCTGGACTTGCCCCATGATAAAAACTGGTGGGAACACAAACCACCCCCAGTACTTGAAAATGATCACATTGCACTCCTCTGGAACTTCACCATTCAAACTGACAGAAAGATAGACGCAAATAGGCCAGACATCATACTGAAAGACTTCAGACAAAAATCATGCCTCCTCATTGATATGACTGTCCCAATTGATATAAACGTATCTGTCAAGACCTACCAAAAACTGAGCAAATATAAAGATCTTGAAATAGAAATTAGCAAAATGTGGAATCTGAAGACGAAAACAATACCTATTGTCATAGGTGCCCTGGGAATGACAGCGAAACGGGCTGATTACTACCTAGCTCAGATACCAGGAAACCCCAAAATGGCTGAAGTCCAAAAGATAGTGCTCATGGGAACTGCCCATATCCTACGTAAAATACTGTCTATGTGATCTCAAATTTTAAAGCAAACATAATTTTCTTATGGTTTCTTAAACATTCACTTGAACAAAACTGTACAAATCCAAATATATGGTACCCTAGGCATAACACCTACATGAACTTCTAACTTGTTGTCTCTTGAGGTCTCTGGGTGAGACTTGGATCCAACTTGTACAAATGCAAAACAAAAGTCAAACATAAAATAATAATAATAATAATAATAATAATAATCCTTTCTACCGGAGGCACAAGGCCTGAAATTTTTGGTGAGGGTACACTGGTATTTATTGAACCCGAAATTAATTTATAATTTATTGAACCCGAAAGGCAAAGCCGACCTCGGCGGAATTTGAACTCAGAACGTAAGAACGTGGCGACGGGAGAAATACCGCTAACCATTTCGTCCAGTGTGCTAACGATTTTTATTTCTTTACTGCTCACAAGTGGCTACACACAGAGAGGACAAACAAGGACAGACAAAACGGATTAAGTCGATTATATCGACCCCAGTGCGTAACTGGTACTTATTTAATCGACCCCGAAAGGATGAAAGGCAAAGTCGACCTCGGTGGAACTTGAACTCA
>NC_142934.1:73476540-73479040 GCF_046866305.1 Octopus bimaculoides | reverse complement strand
CACACACACACACACACACATCTACTTGCATACATATACATGCAACACATATACGTACACAAACATACACACATATATATGCAAACACACACACACACACACACACACACACACACACACACACACATACAAACACACACACACACATATATATAGTTATATATATAAACACGTTTATATATGCAAGCGCGTATATATATATATATATATATATATATATATATATATATATATATATATATATATATATATATATATATATGTATATATATATATATATATATATATATATATATATATATATATATATATATATATATATATATATATATATATATATATGTATATATATATATATATATATATATATATATATATATATATATATATATATATATATATATATATATATATATATAAACACGTATATATGTGCAAGCACGTGTATATATATAAATATATATATATGTATATATATATATATATATATATATCACAGAAATATACATCTATAGTTACATACTCAAGCACACACACACACACACATACACACACACACGCGCGTGCGCACAGACACGTAAATGTAAACTAAATAATGCTAAACAAATAACGATGCTTTTATATTGATGATAATGTTGATGATGATGATGGTGATGATGGTGATGATGATGATGATGATGATGATGATGATGATGATGATGATGATGATGAAGATGGGTTGGAAGAGAGAGCGAATCGCGATGAAGAGGACAATAACATGAATAACGTTGTTTATGGTGACGATTGTAAGGATGCTATTGAGGCTGCTGCCGCCGTCGCCCCCCCTCCACCACCATCACGACCACCAATATATATATTCTCCGTTTGCAATTGTTACACCTCAATTTATTTCCCAATACCTTTATAGAATTCTCCAGCCCCAAGTAATTGCCATTCCCTCGGACATTCAGGACTCTAATCACGCTTTCCATCTCTTTAACGGCTCCTTCCCTCCTGGTCATTCATATTCCTCTTCACTCTAGATATTAAATCCCTATACACTGTCATCTCACACGATGATGGTATTCTTGCCCGCAAGTACTTCTTAAATCGCCCCACTATCTCCGAGCCCAGCACCTCTGCACCGTCTTGCTGAGCTTGCTCTTTCTACTATGAATTCTACTAGCAGGGCACTAGGTGGGCTATGGGTCCTACGATGAGCCCTAGATATGCAAACCTCTTTGTGAGTTACGTCAAGGCCCAAGTCTTTGCCCAGTTCATTGGATTGTATGAGAAGTACATCGATGATTGTATCGGAGTCACTTCTCTCACCCATGCTTAACTTACTACCTGCATTAACTCTTCGTCGATCCTTTACAAAGAGTTTTTGAGTTTAATTCCACCATTTCCTCCTCGACTTCTATTAATTTCCTTCCGCCTCTTGTCACCACTGACTATCATAAACGCTCTCTCAATTTTCCATAGACCAACTGACTCGCAATCTTATCTTGACTCCACCTCCTCTCGCTCTAGTAACTCTAAATCTTCGATCCTCTACTCACAATTTCTATGCTTTCGCTGCTCCTGTCGCCATAACACCAATTTAGAAACCCATTTCCACATGTGCCTTCCAATTTGTGCATCGAAGTTATCTCTAGATCATTATCAATAATATCCTCATCTACGTCCATGATGTTGATCGCATCTCCCCACACCTTCTGCGTCCGCTCCTTACTCCTAACCTTCCATCCTAGTACCATATCGCTTCAACTGTCCATCTTGTGCACTTTCCGCTTACTTTGTTAACATATTGTCACCTCTTCCATATTCCATGAACAATCATTCCCTTGCTTCAGACTGGTCTTAAATTTGCTCTTTTTTTTGTTTTTAGTTCGCTGCTCATCTAACCCTTTTAACACCCAGCCCGGATCTTTTCCCTGCACCAGATCCTGGTGTAACATATACCTTCATATCTAGAGCAGGACTATATTCTTGGACCCAACCAAAGAATTCTTGATTCTTGAGATCATCTCTTCTCGTTCGGAGTTGGTTTTGGCATTTTTTATCTTCTCTGTTTTACTTTCGCTGGAAGTGAACATATTTTCAGTAAATAAAGAATTTATCTTTTATATAATTAATATACTTTCATTTGTCTTTGTTATTCAAATTCGTGTCACTGGCCTCTCTGAGTTATTTCACTTACAACAATTTTCTTTTAATATACCCAACCACACACATTCTTTTGATCTCTTACTGATTGCAGTCATTCGCCTGCAGCCACGCTAGGAACCGTCTTTCAGAGGTTTATTCGGTTATATCGACATTGGAATTTGGTCTGGTACTTATTTTATCAATCTAGTGATAGATAATAGTAAAGTCGATCTTGGCAAAAAGGGAAGTAACTAATTCGGAACTATATATCATAAGATATCTTTATTTAACGTTGCGTTATTTTTCGCAAACATATACATACACTTAAACAGGAAACACGTGCAGCACACGCACAAGTTTTTATGCATGC
>NC_142934.1:73454040-73471540 GCF_046866305.1 Octopus bimaculoides | reverse complement strand
AGATAAAAAAGAAGTTATTGTTGCTGCGTGGTTTTTTGTGGTTCTTTACTAGTGCTTCTATGTCGGATGACATATATTGCAGCTTAATGGCTATTCTGTTTTGTCAAGTCACCATTTTGCTAAATCTTTTTTTGCACTTAGTACTTGGTCTAATGTCACGTTTGAATTGGAAAATGGTTGATGCTCAGCTCCAGGTGTGAACGTAAAAAAACAGGGCTATTTATCAAAAGCATTCCTGCCTTGGACTTCCCTTCAATATTTCAGTCAGCGTATGTAGGGCTGTATTGTCTAATGTGTTAACCACCCACCTTTTCTTTTTAAGATTGCGTGTAAGATTTGAGAAAAAAGAATTTGGTTGCTATTTCTAGCAGGACGAGCGACCACGTAAGGCCTCATTAAGAATATCGTATTTGAGAAAGCTCTAGTAAATACACATAACAGTAATATAAGTACTTGTTATTTATGACTTGACAGAGATGAGAGACAAAGATATTGGCAATATTGGCATTCAGAGAATACAGGTACGTTGCTCGATATTCTTAAACACAGACGTGAGTACATGCACACACACACTCACACACTCACAAACCCACATGTACATACACACATACACACACAAACAAGGACAATAAAAACAGATACACATACACATTTATATTTGAAGAATTAGAAAGATCAATATAGTCCAGTGACTGGTATAGTTTCATCTTACAATTCTTCACATCAAGTGAATATTTTGTGATCTTCAAGCTACCTTCAAACTATGTTTATAAGAAATAGGAATATAGTTGATGTTGATTGTAAATAGATGGAGCTAGGGATTAGAAGGGACTGAAGGACTACAAAGGTACTAGGGGGCAGTGATCGATTGTTGATATGATAGGAGCAATAGATATCCTTGATTTTTATGATGTAAGCGTGTGGTAGCGGTGGCAGCGGTGGCAGCAGCAGTGTTGGTAATATGGCAGTATTATGGTATATGTTTGGGCAAAAAGTAATACGGTGAGGTCGAGTCAACGCGATTATAAGCCGGTTAATGAGCAGTGGATGAACAGTAGATGGTGGTAGGCTGGAATGATGCGTAATCTATTCGAATTGATATAGCAAATGGCCAGACACATCGTTAAGTTTAGGCGTGGACACATGAGTTACAATAGAGGTAAGTATAAATATAGCTAATTGTAAATACTTGAAAAACAAAAAACAAAAAAAAACAAAAAAGGAACTAGTAAAAGCTTTTTTTTTTTTGTTTTGTTTTTATTAATACAACTTGATGCTCGTAATATATTTACTCAGAGAGTGGCGAGCTGACGTAACCGTTCGTACGTCGGTATTTTATTCGTCTTCATGTTCTGAGTTCAAATGATGCTGGGGTCAACTTCGCCTTTCCTCCTTTCGAGGTCGATAAAATAAGTACCAATAGAGTATTCGGAGCCTATATGTTTAATCACATACATAAAATACATAAAATAAGTAAGTGGGTGTTATTTATATAATTTTACTTTTGAAAAGTTGAATAATGTCTTTCAAAAGTTTTTTTTAAGAAATAAGCAATTTTATTCGGTCGGTATTCTGAAATTTCTTAACTTATGTCGATGGAAGTGTCTGCATCTTATGTTCAAAAGTTGCAAAAAAGATGTAAAAGAATGTTATAGTTCTCCGAGAGACATAGACTACAACACTTAGAACAATTAATGCAGAAGGATGCATATTCTATAAGAGCCCAATCGTTTTATAATCACCAGTATAATCATCCGTTGGAATTTAGATATGTTATGATAGTGAGATGATAAGATCTCTTTCTCCAGTGTCTCAATGCGTACATTGCAAGAAATGTTTTTCAAAGGGATTTTCAGCAAGTCCTATTTAGCCTTTTGTTTCATTGCAGTTTGAAAGAAAAACTGTTATTCGATAAACTTAATCGTTGGAAAGACACTAATCGTTGAGAGGCAAATATTAGGGTGGAACACACACACACACACACACACAAACACACGTACGCACACATACACACGCACACTCACATATACAGAGTTATAGCATTTACAAATGGGACAATGAATGAAGGTGTTATGAGGAGTATGTAAGTAATTTTCAACCTAAAAAATAATTACAAGTTACTCTGGTGCTCTAAGTTTTGAGTGTAACACTTCTCGAACATGAACCATGCAAGAAACTCAAGCGCCAAAATATCTAGGGAGAGATTCCAGTATATATATAAATACACACACACTCGCGCGCGCGTATATATATATATATATATATATATATATATATATATATATATATATATATATATACAGGGTCCGATGACTAAAATGTCGTCTAAATTACGCAAGAATCAAAATAACACTGACATCTCATTTTAACAGATATATTTGCCAAAATTATATAAAAATATCTTGAAATACTAAAGAGTAAATTTATTCAATAAAATCGTCATTGGCTTCAACCGCGGCCCCCAGACAACTTCAGAATCTCGTGCAAATCTTCTGGACGGTCTTGTTTAAGTTGGTGAATGCTGCCATAATCCTTGCCTTCAGTTCATCTTTGGTGTTACAAGGAATTTTGTTGGTCTCTCGCTCAACTGCACCCTGCGCATAACAATCAAGGGGGTTGCAGTGTGTGAAGTTAGGTAGCCAGATGTTAGGGATGATGTGGTCGCAGAAATTGTCTGACAGCCATCATTGGGTTCTCCTGCTTGTGTGGCATGTTGCAGAGTCCTGTTGGCAGCCATAGAGTCTTCCAGCAGCCACCCTCTTGACCCAGAGCAGCACTACCTCGTCCAGGCACTTGATGTAGGCATCTGTGTTGAGTCTGAGGTCGTGTGGGAAAATGAATGGAAGCATAACGTTGACTAGATGTTTGATTTTTATCACTCTCAGTACATGTTCGTATTGGAGCTTCCGGCGCGAATGCTAAGCAGTACAGCATGTCATTTCCAAATTTCTGGCTGAGTGAATAGCATTATGATGATGTTTTTCTCACAGACGGTGCCCAGCTGATCCTACTATTCTGTGTGGTCGACAAAATCAAAAACAAACAATGCGCTATATATGTGCATATATATATATATATATATATATATATATATATATATATATATATATATATATATATAGATAGATATATGTATATATATATATGTGTGCATATAAATATATATATGTTTGTACATATACACCTGCATATATAGGTACATATATACATATTTTTGTTAAGTAAGAGTAAATCAAGGTCCGAGAGTTTCGTGCGTTCGCGCATATCAAATTTTGATAAGTGTCAATGCACGAGACTCTCGGAGCTGGAGTCACTCTGTTCTGATAAATATTAATGAAAATATACATATTCGCATATTTTGAGGTCTACTTTTCCTGTTTGCATCAACATACCTGTACAAATATATATTTACACACACACCCCTACACAGACACACACACACATGTCTGTATATTAATGTATCAATGTATATATGCATGTATAGGTGTATGTGTGTGTGTGTGTGTGTGTGTGTGTGTGTGTGTGTGTGTGTGTGTGTGTGTGTATGCATTTGTGTATGCACGTACATCTTTAATGTATAAAACTCTAAATTCACACACATAGACACCACAGAAATTAGGTTTATGTGAAATAAAATAGGGAAGAAGCGAGAGGAAGTGGAGAGGAAAACATCAAAAAAAAAAAAAAAAAAAAAAAAAAGCGAACAAAATTGATGGATTAAACATTACAAAAATCTTGCATTTTTTTCTTGTGATACTATAAACTATCTTTTATATTAGCGGTGTAATGTGAGTATGTGAAATTTTGTGCGTTAATGTCAATGTCAGAATGTGTATGTGTTTGTGGGGTGTTTAATGATATGTAGATATCTATGTAATGTATACACAAATATAGTGGCCCATTTTTTGCATACATACGTACGTACAGACACGCATACACACATATATGCATGTATATATATTGATTTAAATATATATATTTATGTATGTGTGCGTATGTACATATATGTGACTACATACATATATGTGACTACATACATATATGTGACTACATACATATATTCTTTATATATGTATGTATATATATATATATATATATATATATATATATAAACACATACACACACATAGATAGAGAGATAGTTAAATTAATACAATTGACTACGCTTGTATTAATTTTTTTACATTAAATGTCCAGTTTTTATGTTCTTATAATTATAAAGCAACGTTTGTACACACACACACACACACACACACACACACACACACACACACACACACACACACACACACACAATTAAATAGTCAATGAGTCATTTCTGTATTAATTAAGATTTTGCGTTCATATGTAATTTGTCAGGTGGCTATCATGAATGTCGGTTCATCTGCAAATCTCTGTGAAGCTGTTCTGTATTGATTCTTTATAAGGTCGGGTGTTAATGGTCATGGTAGGTCATGAGACCAAAGATGCTTTGGCCTCGCTAAAGTGTAAGGAAGACTACTCGGCCAAGGTGCATCGTCAACGACGAGCTAGGTTATTTCGCGTGGCTGACTGTCGGAAATTTGTATTTGCTACGCTTGGCTGGGTATGTGCAGCCAGTTGAAAATTCGCTGACAGAAATGTCTTCATATGGTGGAAGTTAGATAACTCCTCAGATTATCTAACCAAGATTATCGCGTGCTGTTTCATTAACGAAACCTTTTTGAGACAGGCAAAGTCTACAACTGCGCACCTCGTTGGAATTTGCAGTTTTTCTGTCGATAATACTCCAAATTATTGGCGGTTGAGAATGTCCTTTCTTTCCTGATCTCCCAGATATAGCGAGAGAGGGAAGTTGCATTTTCAATGTATCTAGTAAATATGCTGATTTTTTACGCCCTTTAAAGTCGTTAGCGATGAACAACGTGTAGTTCTTGCATAACGACAAGAGTCTAATTGATGTCCAATATATTTCATATTTGGTGAGGTAAGATTTCTGAACAGACATATAGACAGGTTTACATTACAAACACGCACACACACACACACACACACACACACACACACACACACACACACACACACACACACACACACACACACACACACACACACACACATTTTATCAAGACAAGCAACAACATTCTCTTAAGGGATGCGAGCATCCTAGTTCTCCGGTTTATACTAGCGTTCAGTGAAAACTAAGTATATTAGTTTATCATTGAAAACTTCATGAATGAGAAAATATATACATACATATATTCATACATATATCTATGTATATAGGTGCAGGCGTAGCTGCGAGGTAAGAAGTTTGCTTCCTAACCACATGGTTCCGGATTCAATTACACTTCGTGGCAACTTGGGCAAGTGTTTTCTACTTTAATCTCAGGCCGACCAAAGTCCTAGGTGCGAAACAAGTAAAGGGTAAAAGGTATACATACACACATACATACATACATACATGCATGCATATATATATATATAATATAGGTTATGTTGTTCATCAATATTTCTCCATTTTCTGCCTTCTTTATATAATATATTTGTATTCTTTTATTCTTTTTTCTTTTATTTCTTTCAGTCATTTGACTGCGGCCATGCTGGAGCACCGCCTTTAATCGAACAAATCGACCCCAGGACTTATTCTTTGTAAGCCTAGTACTTATTCTATCGGTATCTTTTGCCGAACCGCTAATGTTGCGGGGACGTAAACACACCAATAGCGGTTCTCAAGCGATGGTGGGGGACAAACACACACACACACACACACACACATACACGATGTGCTTCTTTCAGTTTCCGTCTATCAAATCCACTCAAAAGGCTTTGGTCGGCCCATGGCTATAGTAGAAGACACTTGCCTAAGGTTCCACGCAGTGGGACTGAACCCGGAACCATGAGATTGGTAAGCAAGCTACTTACCACACAGCCACTACTGCGCCTACAAACATATATATTTCTATATACATACATACATACATACATATATATATATATATATATATATATATATATATATATATATATATATATGTATGTATGTATGTATGTATGTATGTATGTATGTATGTATGTAGTGGAGACGCAATGGCCCAGTGGTTAGGGCAGCGGATTCGCGGTCATAGGATCGCGGTTTCGATTCCCAGACCGGGCGTTGTAAGTGTTTATTGAGCGAAAACACCTAAAGCTCCACGAGGCTCCGACAGGGGATGGTGGCGAACCCTGCTGTACTCTTTCACCATAACTTTCTCTTACTTCCTGTTTCTGCTGTGCCTGTAATTCAAAGGGTCAGCCTTGTCACACTGTGTCACGCTGAATATCCCCGAGAACTACGTTAAGGGTACACATGTCTGTGGAGTGCTCAACGACTTGCACGTTAATTTCACGAGCAGGCTGTTCCGTTGATCGGATCAACTGGAACCCTCGACGTCGTAAGCGACGGAGTGCCAACAACAAAAATGTATGTATGTATGTGCGCGCGCGCGCGTTTATGGTAATGATTTGATAATCATTGAAGTATAAGGTTTGATACCTCGCAGTTCACACCTGAAGAAAAGCTGGGCTGCTTTTATAAATTATGTGTAATTTCACCTGTATAATTTGAATTTTTTTATCTACTTTGGGAAAATGCGCAGTGCTTAATTGTATGAATCTATTGTTTCCTGTCATATTTACTTATCGCATACTCGGGATTACTCTATTAATCTTGATATGAGACAGAGTATATCATATATTGATTAATGAAGTTTATTAATCGATTATTTTTTCCCTTCGATTATTCTATACAAGCTGTAGACATGCTAGATGCTAACAATCTGTTGGCCACTATTTACTGGATGTTACGGAACTGATACATCTATCTATCTATCTATCTATCTATCTATCTATCTATCTATCTATCTATCTATCTATCTGTCTGTCTGTCTGTCTGTCTGTCTGTCTGTCTGTCTACCTGCCTGCCTGCCTGCCTACCTATCTACCTACCTACCTAGCTACTTACCTACCTACCTACCTATCTATCTATCTATCTATCTATCTATCTATCTATCTATCTATCTATCTATCTATCTATCTATCTATCTACCTACATCTATCTATCATCATGGACGGACGGTAGACACATCGGCTCCCATGTAAGTTGCATTTTTCACCTCTTAAAAGATCTATTTTGTTTTAAAATTTTGTATAAGTTGTGTATAACACAAAATACTTCGTGAACATATATTTTTCAAATCGGAAATAGCTCTATTTAGAGCCTTATTTCCAAAAATTCAAACATATCTTCCTCGTTCCTAGCCATATTCTTTAAAACGAATATGGCTAAGGTTTTCAACGAGGCCGACTTCCCGCTCCTAATGCCAGAGGCGAAAACACTTAATGCCGTTCCGCATGAACGCAGACAAGTGCTGAAGAAGAGCAATGATTCTGAGTCAACTGCTGCTGCCTCAACCACCACCACTACCACCATCACGTGTACAAACTCTGCTGCTACAGCAGTCTTGCCTGCCACCGTCACCAGTGACAACAACAACAACAACGACAAAGACAACAACAACAGCAACAACAACGATAACGACACAAATGTCCTTGCTAACACGACCACTGTCCTCACCACTGCTACTACCAGTGACAATAACAACAGCAACAACAACAGGACACCGACCTTCAACACCAACACCACCACTACTTCGACAAACTCTACCGCCACTACCACCACCTTTGAACCTGGCAGTACCAACACCACTGTCAATACCACCATCAACAACTACAAGACGAACAAGATAAACAACACCACAAACGCCACAAACAACATATCTGCCAGCATCACAAAAACAAATTTTGCCGATGCAACGAAAGAAAAAAGAACGATATTAACATTCACCCAAAAACAAATCAATGACACAAAATCCCTTCTCACGAAAGAAGGTGACACTGTACAAATACACATACCAAAAGCAATTATTGAAAATACAAACAAGAAGCACATATCATACAGACTTATCAACAAGAAAACGAAGCGACCGGAGAATTTCTCCACCCAAAAAATTGAGATTTGTCTCAAACCGATATGGCCCTTTCAAAGTCATGTTACTTGGGGACGAAAATTTGCCACGGTCCTAGTACGCTTTAAGAGCGAACAGTTAGCGAAGGAATTTTCAACACTCTCTCTCCACACAGATGACTTGGTGATGATACCGAGTTATCTTGGACAGAGAGTGACGAAGGTGACAGTAAAGAATGTCCCTTCACAAGTGGAAACACAGTGGATAGTAGGTTCTATATGCCTCGAAATGGAGGAGGCAAATATATTAGAAATTGCTACTGCAGAGGAGAAAAACTGGGAAGGGGGAAAAAAAGTCGAAGTCCTCCTCCACATCACTGAAGAGGAGTGCCAAAAGATCCCCACACACATCCAACTGGCAAAGGACCACAAGTTATATGTAGTGGTGGAAGGAAGGCGGCCACGTTGTTATGTATGCGGCAGCGAGGCACACCTCAAGGACAGTTGCCCAACCGCCGCCAACCAAAAAAAGCAACAAGGGCAACCACCAAAACCCGGAAAAAAAACCCTACTACCAACACCACCATCAACAATCAAAACAAGAGAAACACAAGCAACACTGGCAACTGAGAAGACAACAGCATCTGCAAAAACAACAAGTGAGGAAGCAGGGGAAAAGAAAGAAAATTCCAAGACTGTTTCCCCCTCCCCCACATCACACACACCTCACACAAATAACAAGCCATCAGCACCAACAAAAACAGCAACACAACCACTCACACAAGCACACACAGACGCTCACAATTTGCCCCTACCCCCTTCCGATTCCTCAGAACCTTCGTCGGAAGATGAAAGTAATGAGGAATGGCAAATAGCCCAGAAAGGAAGGAGGAAGAGGAGCAAGAAAAGAAAAGCAAACACAAACAAAGCAGGGAGATACACAACTCCCGAAAACACTCCAGACACCAACACAAGCACACACAACTACAACACAAGCAACAAAACCCCAAAAGCAAGTACACACACAATGCTCACTGCCATCAACACAAAAAACTCAGAGTTGATGGAATACATCAACACAAAAACAAACATAACAAACGAAGACATAAAAACCAGCAACCACCCATACACAACACCGCCAGAACACATCAAAATACTACACATAACACCAACCCTGCACCACACACTAAAATCTATTTTTCCAAAGGCAGTTGGCAAATGCCAAAAATACCTGGCGAAAAAACTATATAGTGATCTCCTCGAAGAAAACCCGAAGGAGGAGACACAAAAACTCTCAAACGGTAAGTGACTCTCTTTATAAAACTTTAACACTCAACTCAAAATGATGCTCAAGATTGGTTGTGTAAATGCGCGTGGCTTGGGGTCCCCTTGGAAACAAGGGTACCTCCTAAATGACATAAAGTCACATAAACTAGAAATCATAGCCATAAGCGAGACCAGACTCCATGATCCGCGGGCCCTATCGTCCATGTTTGGCAGACAGTTTAACATTTATTTTTCTCCCTGTCTACCGAGAATGGGCGGTAGTGGCACGGCGGTACTCTTTCGCAAGAGTCTGGATCTCGAAGTAAAGACAGTATTCATAGACCCGGAGGGTAGATTGGTTGTTCTGGATGTCGATGGTAGCGATAGGTGTGCTTTTCGACTCATATCAGTATACGCACCACCTTTAACAGGTAGGCCGGATTTCTTTCGACGTCTAGAAGTATTCCTAGGAACGTCTCGTCCTTTACTTTTAGTGGGGGATTGGAATGCTACCTTGGACACGCATCTAGACTATGTGGGAAGAGATAGGAATAGACGGGGATGCAAATGCCTCAAAGACCTGCTCAGACGCTTTCAACTGTCTGACAGGTACCGACTCGATTACCCGAATGCGCCAATGTGGACATGGACAAAACGCATCGGGTCGTCGAGATCGTATCTAGATAGAATACTGTGTAGGAGAGTAGATAGAGATAGCATAGGGTGTCCACAATTTCACATAGTCAGCTACACGGATCACAAACTTGTGACGTGTACGCTAGACTTAGATAAGACACATAGGCAGGGCTCCGGTTACTGGAAACTAAACGCGTCTTTCCCGTCGAGACCAGTTTTCAGAGACCGGATTAGCACGTTAGTAAAGAGGGCTTTGACAGGAGCCATCATCAATAACAAATGGTGGTTTGCCCTCAAGAGAGCAATAAAAGCGGAAGCGGTTAGGTATAGCAAAGCACTAGCCATAGACAGAAACAGAGTAGAGGGTGAACTAGTTAAGAAGCTAGAAGAGGCAATTAGAAGTGGCATCGCATCCGACGTTTTGGCGGCGAGGTTGGCCCTTGACCAACACTTCAACGCCAAACACGAAGGGTGCGTTGTCAGGGCTAGGATGCGTGCTCTAAGAAACGAAGGTGTTGGAGCCGCACGAGAGGCCCGGGTGGCGGAGGCGCAACAGGGCAACAAAGCCACCATTCGGTCTCTGGTGGACGAACAGGGGCGCGAACTGCTCGAGCCAAGCAAAATGTGTGAGGCCTTTCAGCGGCACTTTGCTCGACTGTTTGGGACGAATGGCGAGCGAGAACGCAGGGTGGACTTCAGTGCCTACCTGCACAGCCTGCCACGACTCTCGGCAAGAGAGGCGGAGTGCTGCGAAGGTGCCATCACGGCGGCGGAAGTGAGGGACGCGATGGCGGGATGCTCGAGGGACAAATCTCCGGGTTTGGATGGTCTGCCCTACGAGCTTTACAACTGTAAGCCAGACTTGTTTGGAGACGTCTTGGTGGCGGTGTACTGCAACTGGCAGCAAAACGGGAGCATTCCCGGTTTTGTGAGTCGAGGAGCCGTAACGCTGCTGAAGAAAGATCCAAACAAGGGGGACGTCATAGATAACTTTAGGCCCATCACTCTGCTCAATGCAGACTTGAAAATTTTGGCCAAGGTGTTAGCCAAGCGGTTGGCGCTTGTCATCGAGAAACTGATCGGCAAGGCGCAAACGTGCGCGGTGCCGGGCAGGAGCATCCATGACAACCTCCATCTGATGCGCTACATCATAGAGAGGGTAGTTAAGGAACCTGGCATGGGTGGGGCCCTGATCAATTTAGATCAATCGAAAGCTTTCGATAGGGTAGACCATCAATACTTGGAGGCTGTCCTCATAGCAGCCGGCTTCGGTCCCATTTTCCGCGGCTGGATGGCTGCCTTGTACAGAGGCATCCGTTCGGTAGTTCGCGTCAATGGGCATCTATCAAGACCCTTCGACATTGCACGTTCGGTCCGTCAGGGATGCCCCCTCTCGTCGCTTCTGTACGTGTTGACTCTCGAGCCACTACTGCGGAAGCTGGCGACGCTGAGGGGCATCCCGCGAGAGTTGGGATGCGGGACGAGCGTGTCGGCATACGCGGACGACGTCACCGTCATAGTGTCTAGCCAAAAGCACATCGAGCTTGTCGGCGAGACACTGAGAGACTACGAAGCGGTAACGGGAGCGAAAATCAACCGGGATAAGTCAGTGGGCTTGCGGCTCGGCACCTGGAGAAGCAACCCCATGCCGTCAAGTAGCGCCTCCGTCGTGGGACGTTGGACTGACGGTCCGGTTGAGATGCTCGGGGTCTGGTTTGGTCCAGACCTCCAAACGGAGAAGAACTGGGACGAGATAACGAGAAGGGTGGCCACTCTAGCCCGGCAATGGGCCGAGAGGAAGCTTTCCCTGAAAGGTCGGGCGGAGGTGGCGAACACGTACATCGCGTCCGTCATCTACTACCACCTGACCGTCGTTCCTTGTCCCGACCCTACCATCACCAAACTGGAGCGCATCTTCTTCCGCTTCTTGTGGAAAGGAAGCGTTCCGATGGTTAGGCGATCCGTTTGCTGCCAACACCCGTTAAAAGGAGGACTGGGCATGCCGTGGTTGATGATGCGCAGACACGCGCTGAGACTGCGACATCTCCGGCTCTACGTAGACAGCGGTGAACAGGTGTGGTCACCGTTTGTGCGGCGCGCTTTCCCGCAGCTCGTCTCCATGACCGAACTGCAGTCATGGATCAAGAAGAGGCCGAGGAAGGGCGAATGGCACCGCGAGTGTCGCGCTGCTCTTCGGCAACTCCAACAACCCGGGTCAACCTTGAGCGACTGCATCACAACTAACGCATTCTATAGTGGATTAGTGGAGGGAAGGTACGACGACGATCTCGGGGCGAACCTGGGCGTCGACGAGGAATACCTGACCCGCCTGTTTAAGACGACCTTCGGGCCGGGACCTATGGACAACTTCCAGAGATCCCTGGCCTGGCAGTGCTATCGAGAAGCACTACCCGTTCGGGATAAGCTCTACAGGCATGGCTCGAGAAACACGGGGCCGACCTGTCCGAGATGCCGGCAGAGCGACGAAACCGTTCTGCACGCACTCGTACAGTGTCCCACCATTTCCGAGCTGTGGGCTTACGTCGAACAACTGCTATCGCGTGTGGGACGAGTCGGTCTATCAGCCGAGTCTATCGTGAATATTGTCGCGCCTCCTTCCTTTAAACGGGAAGGAAGAGCTATTTTCATCGTACTTGTGGCTATGGCGAAAGAATGTGTATGGTGGACGCGTCTGAAAGGTCTAGAGACAAAGACTTTCCTCTCTGGGCAATCTCTCATCAACTTCTTCAAGTATCACCTGAAGAGGAAGTTGAGAGTAGAAAGGGAAGTCTTGTCTAGTGAATGCTTAAAAAAAAGATGGGTGAATGTAGCAAGGATGGCACGTGTGAACGACGGAGCCATCTTGAGCATAACCCTATGAACAAGAAAAAAAAAATAAAACAAAAAGGCAAAAGAGAGTCACTTACTGTTATAGTTTCTTCAATGAGAATATTGACCAAGGTTACCGTGATCTTTTCCGTGGGCTTTTCCTTCCACGGCTAAACCTAAACTGTCCTCCCCTCTTTTTACACGAGAACATTACTGTGATACACGATCCCTATTGATCGGCCTTTCCTTTTCTTTTTTTTCGATCCCTTTTGATCGAACTGCCCCTTTTCCCCTTCCTACGATCCCTTTTGATCGACACCACCATTTTTTTTTTTTTTTTTTTTTTTCCTTCCTTCCCCCTCCCAAAAAGAAAAGCTCTACATTGTATTTGTCCCATCTTCGTTGAGCCCTGTGTGGCTAATAAAAGAAATGTATCTATCTATTATGCATTTAGATATTAAGCGTTCGTTCCATTCGTGTGTGTTTCATTCCGTCAGTTTTGTATCGGCACTTCGTAGCCCTCGTATCATAGATAAGCTACAATACAATGATATTCTGTTTCATCGTTCCAGTCGACGAATTGCAGCAATATAATGTTCCGGAAATTTAACATTCTGACATTGACCTTACGTCAACATATTGACTTTTAGTCCTTTCTGTCATATTTCTTTCACACATTTTTTTTTTATCAAAGTTCCAACTACTTTTTAATTTATAATAGAGCATTCTCAGCGAAACAAAAAAGAAAAAAAAACTTAGCTTACACAAATGAAGACGTATCGAGTGATGTACATGCATCTATTTAGCACACACACACACATACACAGACACACACATACACAGACACACACACAGAGCTGATACGATAGTGGTGTCAACAAGCCACTGGATAAAGTAGTTACACAATTGGTCCAGTGCAGGCGATACACAAAAGACAGGTAAATCATGTTGTTGAGTCTATACCAGAGGTATAGACTCAACATATTTCATCTATGGACCCCTTTGATTATTATTTTTTTTCTGGTGGACCGCCATAGTTTTATAGTCCTATAAAACTATGGTTCTATATAGTTCTATAAAACTAGTTTTATAGAAGCTTCTTTCAAAATTCCATTGACTTGTGTAGGTTGAACAATGTAAAACGTCAGAGAAAGAAATCCAATTGTTTCCTGCAATACATTCCAATACGTACATCTAAAGCAAAAATTTTTCAGGGGCCCCTTGAAATACTATTGTGGATCCCCAATTTACTATTTTGTTACGTGGATCCCCTCCAATGTTATATGGACCCTCAGGGGCGATATGGACTTCTATTGAGAGCTACTGGTCTATATAATATATATGAATATAGACGTAGGCCTCCTTAAAAATTCCCCATGAAATAAAACAGTAGTAAACTAAAATGAAAATAAAGCGAGCCAAAACAAAACAAAACAAAAATTAATATAATAATACAATGTATTATTTTATTACATTACAGGTAAAAAAAAAAAAAGAATTTTGATTAAATGCAAACAACGGAGAGCGGAAGAATGCATTTGCGCGTTCAGCGAACCGAAAGGTAAAGATAACACACACACACACACACACACACACACACACACACACACACACACACACACACACACACACACACACACACACACACACACACACACACACACACTCGTAGGCGTAGGAGTGGCTGTGTGATAGGACATTTGCTTCCTATTTACATAGTTCCGGGTTTAGTATCACTGGGCGGCACCTTGAGGAAGTGTCTTCTGCTATGGCATCTGGCCGTCCAAAAAGGCTTGTGAGTGGATTTTGTGGACGGAAACTGAACGAAGCCCGTCGTATATATATATATATATACCCATGCCAATAGATGCACATATTTATGCAACCCTGCATGTACACATATACATATTCACACGATTGCTATGAGCATTTTTACTTCTTTTTACTTCCTCCTCTTCGGTTTTTTCCCCTTATTTAACGGTCATTCTAATAGCTCTTTTGTCTTAATAACGGTCAATTACATAGTAATTTCCCTTTGTTTAACAGTCATTTTCATAGCATATTTTGATTGCCTCGATAACTGAAGAGATGCCGGGGCAGGTTTCCGCCCCGACATCCGAAACACGGAGTCTTATTATGGCAACCGAATAATTGTCACATATTATATTACAGATGAATTCCTCTATTTAAATAATATCGAGGTCTCATTCATTCTTTTGTTGTCTTACCATTACTATTAATACACACACACACAGACACACACGCACACACACACACGTATACGCACATACACGCACATGCATACACACACATGCATACACACACACATATATATTTACTTGTGTATGTTGTATTTGTGCGTGCATGTGTGCGTGTGGATATATGTATATATGGGTGTGTGCGTGCGTGCGTGTGTGTGTATTTGTGTCAGTGTTTGTACCACCAATGCTTGATAAACCGGTGTTCCCGTGAAATAGCGGTTAGGAAAAAATAATACTACTAGAAAAAGTACCTAGCTTTAGAAAAATTAGTACTGAGATCAATTCATTCGACTGTAATTCCTCAAGAGGGTACCTCAACAAGAGGGTGGCGAGCTGGCAGAAACATTAGCACACCGGGCGGGCGAAATGCTTAGCGGTATTTCGTCTGCCGCTACATTCTGAGTTCAAATTCCGCCGAGGTCGACTTTGCCTTTCATCCTTTCGGGGTCGATAAATTAAGTACCAGTTACGCACTGGGGTCGATGTAATCGACTTAATCCCTTTGTCTGTCCTTGTTTGTCCTCTCTATGTTTAGCCCCTTGTGGGCAATAAAGAAATAAGAGGGTACCTCAACATGGCCGCAGTCTAATAACTGAAAGTATTAATATATATATATATATATATATATATATATATATATATATATATATATAATAAGGGTGATAAATTGGATATTAATTTAATTAACACCAATTTAAAACCAGTGGCCAAGCATAAATTACGTAAATGTATTAATGGCGAAATCATGGTCTACGATTAATTCTTTGTTTTGTATATTTTCATTTGTCTTGCCCGTTCATGTTCTGGTGTGTGCTGAATTTCCCTAGAGAACATTCTTTTCTTTTGTGGTTTGACCGTAGATGGTCTATTTCTAGCATAATAGATGTCCACTTAGTGGTCATCCTTTCTTTTACACACACACACACACACACACACACACATATATATATATATCGGGGCTTCTTTTACTTTCCTTCCACTAAATCCACCCACAAGTGTTTAGTTGCACGAGACGAGACACTTGTTCACGGATCCACGCAGTGAGACTGAACCCGGAACCATGTAAGATCAGTCCGATTGCGTGTCACATGGAAATAAAAAATGCAGGTTGATCACTAGTGGAATATATTTTATGATACGGTGAGCTCTATCATGGTCGATTTGGCCTAAATAATGACAGCATCAACACAAAAGCACACATACGATGTCATCAACACAGCGGTATGCATACGTTTATATAATACAGGTTAACACTCATACAACAAATATCAACATATTTGAAGTAACTACTCGAAGTTAATACGACAAATATCCACAGAAAATTTCACACAAAAAAAAAAACACTCATAGTAATTTATATACACATGCATACTCACTTGCATAAATACTCGCAAAATATGCAAATAATATAGATAGACGATAACATACTCTAATAAACGTTTATAAACCAAATGCTACCATATTGTCTCCAACTCAAGTACATGCACCTTCGTACACAAGCACACACATAGACACGAATATTCGTCATAACTGGTGTACTAACATACACAAATATACGCACACATACAAGCATAAACATGATATAAATAAACATATATAAGGCTGTACACCACCATATTTCCGCGCACAACTTCACGCATTCATTACATACTTACATACACATACCCTCGCATATATATATATATATATATATATATATATATATATATATATATATATATATATATATATATATATATATATATATACACGCACCCGTGTATGTGTGTGCATGTGTGTGTGTGTGTGTGTGTGTGTGTGTGTGTGTGTGTGTGTGTGTGTGTGTGTGTGTGTAAGAACGAATTGCAAATGATTTCATAAAAGCGTATATAAACCGGGCAGCCAGCACCGCATAAAACAAGAACATCCCCCCCCTACTTCCCGTCATGAAAAAATAAAAATAAAATATCCTGTCTCCATTTTCCTCCGCCCTTCTTTCCCTCTCTCACACATAAACACAAACACACACCCTCTCTCTTCAACACACTCACGCGCTCTGTTCACCCCCCCGCCACCCTGCACTCTTTCCATTTTCCTTTCACTCTCTCTCTCTCTCTCTCTCTCTCTCTCTCTCTCTCTCTCTCTCTCTCCCATCACACTCACACACTCTCTCTGTCTTTCTCTCTCTCTCTCACACACACACGTATACAAACACAGCCGCAGTTATACCCAGGCCAGTCTACAGATGATCTGAGGACAACAAATTTTAATTCTTTTCAGATTTTCTTTTTATAGCATATTATAATCTGAAAATTCAAATTTAATCGAATTTTTTTTTAATGGCGCCCTTACCCCCCTCTCCTTCCACACACAAATCTGGTTCGTTTTATTGTTTTTTTATGAAAAAAAAACCAAGAAAAACAACAACCTCATCTTTTATGACAAGATCAAAAGTCATTTACATCAATAACACCAGTGACCTTCTCCCCCTTCCCTCTATTTTTATATCATCCTCCCTCTCCTCTCTCCGTCTTACTGTCTGTCT